>NW_022589807.1:609071-776019 GCF_004348235.1 Phoca vitulina
ACGACTGTATACCGTTCGCCGCCGTCTGTTTACGACAGTATGCCGTTCGCCGCCATCAGTTTACGACTGTATACCGTTTGCCGCCGTCTGTTTACGACTGTATACCGTTTGCCGCCATCTGTTTACGACAGTATGCCCTTTGGCGTCTGTAACTGGAAACAGCACGAGTGAGTTGTGACTGTTTTCACGGTGAGGAGGTCTTGTGTCCGCGCAGGGGCGGAGAAGCACCGTGGAGCACTGGGCACCCCTTGGCTCCGTGTCTGGAGCCACCAGGCGCCCTCTGCAAGCCTGTGCCTCGTGTCAAGTAGGAGCCGACGGCAAATGAAGCCGCTCTGCCTGCCCCCCGCCCGTGTTTTCTCGGGCACCGTCCTCATGGCCCCCGGCCCCGCCCCGGCCTGGCCGTCCGCGGGCTACGGCCACAGCGGGCAGCGATTCCGGCTGTGTTTTCTGCTGGTTCCAGCGACTTTTTTCTCTAAAAAGTGTGGGCCAGAAGTGTAGTATTTGCTACTGTCTTGCGCCAAGTGTCTTTCCTGACGTCCTGGAGGTTTTATGCTACAGCGTCTATGTAAAAACGTCCCTGTTTTTACTTTGTTTAAAACTTGGATTCTCATTCTCCCAGACCTCCCAGTTTCACCTAATCTCTTTTATTTTCTTTAGCTTTTTCATTTGCAGGTTGTGTACATTCATGAATTGGGCGAAGCATTAGCAAAAGCTCCTAGGCAGCTGGGGAGATTCCAGAGAGGGTCTTGAATACACATTTTAAAGATTTTTTTAACTTATTTGAGAGAGCGAGCGTGGGGGAGGGGCAGAGGGCGAGGGAGAAGCAAACAGCGCATGCAGCGCAGAGCTTTTCTCCGGGCTCCATCTCACGACCCTGAGATCGTGACCTGAGCCGAAATCAAGAGTCAGACGCTCAGCAGACGGCGCCCCCATGGCGCCCCCATGCATACACATTTTAGAGATTCGGCCTTTATTCTCAGCTCTGCAAAGTCACTTTGCATTCTTGAGGGGGGATAGTGACATGAAAACCTTCATGTCTGAGGAGGATAATTTTGGAGAGGTGTGAGTGATATTTAGCGAATCAAGAATTTAGTGATACTCTGTAACGAAGAGCTGGACTCCATTCTTGGTACTGGGCTGCTTACAGCTCTCCAGCCTTGGCCTCCTTCCTGTCCACATCTGGGCAGTCTGAAAGAAAGCCTGCGTGCTCCCTACTTGGTGCCAGCACGTTCACCCCAACCACAGTGAAAGTTAGAGCCGGTTGCCCATCCTGCTGTCGAGCAGCTTGAGAGCTGCCTTCCCTCCCCAGGATCCTCCGTGTATGAGCAATAACTGGGTCACACCTTCTTGTGATGTGTGGCAGCATCAGTCTTTGACGTTCATACTGAGTTTTGTGGGGGAGTTCTTGTGCTCTGTGGAGTGGCCCTACCCCCGTGGGAGAGCGCCCAGCGGCACGTGGTGGCTGTGGGGGAACTCCTGTTGTTCGGTGCCCCAGCCTGCCCTCTGAGGAGCTTCTGCCTTGTGGGCTGACACCTTTGATCAGTGCACACGGAGGAACAGTACGTGGCCATTAACACAGCAACTCTGTCTTCGCAGGAAAAGCTCTGCAGTACACGTTGTAGAGCGAAGAACAAGAGAATACAGAATGGGTGTAGTATGATTTTATTAAATTTTTTATATCGAGGTATTTTTAGCTGAGGGATAATTTCCATACACCTGTGAATTTTCAGTAGCTTGACAAATGCACACTGTCATGTGACCACCCCCACAATCAAGATAAGAACTCCTGCTGTCCTAAGAAATTCCCTGGCAACCCTTGGTGGTCAACCTCTGTCCTCGCCCGCAGCCCCTCGCAACCACCCATCTCTTTTCTGAGCCTGTAATTTTGTCATTTCCAGACTCATACGGTAGGCAGGCTTTGCAGTCTGGGTCCATCCCTGGGCAGAATGCATTTGAGTCACCCACGGTGCCTGTGTGTCCGTGGCTGGGCCCATGCTGTGGATGCACCTCACCAGTTGAAGGACATTTGGGTGATTCATTTTAAAGCTGCTATAAACATTTTAGTATTTTTGTGTGAACATTGTGTTTCTTCATTGAGGTATAATTGACCTGTAACACTATATTAGTTCCAGGTTACAGCATAATGATTTGATATTCATATACACTGGAGAATCATCACTATGGTGAGTCTAATTAACACCCATCAACACACGGAGTTACAGATTGGTTTTTCTTGTGACGAGAACTTTTAAGATCTCTTAGTAACTTTCAAATATGTAATACAGTATTGTTAACTACAGTCACTATGCTGTGCATTCTATCCCAAGGACTTCTATAACTGGAAGTTTGTACCTTTTGACCCCTTCTGAACATGAGCTTTACTGTACTTGTATAAATACTTGGAAGCGGGCCTGCTGGCCGCACGTGGGCTCCACAATTCCACCTATTTGCTATGGGTCCAGGGAAATCTGCAGGGGGGAGGAGATCCGCAAGACACTCACCCAGGGAGGGGGGTGGCACCTGGAATAGATACGTCAAGGGGAGGTGGGGGTCTGTATCTTTAACCACTTAACTGCTGTAGTGAGAATGCAGGTGTTAATTACCTGTATAATGTAAGAGAAAGGGAAATGGAATATTTCTTAGCAAAAAGCAGACTGGGATGTTTCTAGAAATACGCAGGGTGAGATAATACACCTGTCTTCCCCCACCATTTGAAAAGTACAGAAATTCTGGATTAAGTTTAATGTGTTTTAAGTACATTGTCAAGCTCAAAAGAAAGAAGTAGAGATGTTCTGAGAGCAGGTAATGAGGAGAGAAATGAAAGGCAGGGCAGTCCCTGGGGCTGGGGCTGGCTTGTTCTCACCCACAAAGGGGAAGATGGCAACTAGGGGCAGGTCCCCCAGAGCCTCAGACTTCTCCCCACCCCACCCCACCCCCGGGGGCTGCAAAGAATGAGGTAGGAGGTGACCTGCCTCACCACCCCTGGCATAGACACCTGGCCCGCACCAGGCCCAGGCCTGGAAGGAAGGTAGATTGTGGCCTGGGGACGTTTTCACAGCCCTTCTTACAGAGCTGACACAGAAGAAAATGACCCAGCGGAAGCTAGTGCACATTAAAAACTATACATTAATTGAAAAAAACAAGCCTGCATTAAGTGAGAATTCTAGAAAACTCCGGACGAAAACTGCAAGGCAAAAGCTTAAGGTTATCAACATAATAACAAATAGAAACCTAATTCAGGAGGACAGCTCTTTACAAAAGCCTATTCAAAAAAGAAACAAATTTGACATATATGGTTTTTTTAAAATGTCATTAGGATTTAAACAGTTGTAAAGCCAGTAGATTAATCAAACAACAGGTTAAACGTTGCTACAGAGAAAATTAGAAGATTTATCTAAAGAAATCAAAAGAACAGAAGGATAGTTTGATGGAAAATGTGAGTTGGGTTAAGAAGCTTGAAATGAGGCAGATCAGCAGAACCTGCTCCGGGGTCCTGGCAGGGAGGGGGTGTTCCTTGTCAGGCCCCCTCTGTCCAGGGGGGTTTGCACAGGCAGCCCTGGGGAGTGTCGTGTCCCTCCCGGCTGGTGACCAGACGCAAGCCCTGCATGACTAGGAACAGCTAGTGCTGCACGTCGGCAGGAATGCATCATTTCAGAATGTTAGAGGAGCTCGGGAGCTGTTTCACCCAGTGCTGCCCCAGTTTACATTCCCACCAGCAACATGCTATGGCTCTATCCTGCCACGTGGGGCTCAAACTCATAATCCCAAATTCAAGAGTCGCACGCTCTTCCGAACGAGCCAGCCAGGCGCCCCTGTCTTTTTTTTATTATAGCTGTCCTAGTGGGTGTGAAGTCATTCTGTATGCTTTTTTTTTTTTTTTTTTTTTTTTTTAAAGATTTTATTTATTTATTTGAGAGAGAGAATGAGAGACAGAGAGCATGAGAGGGAGGAGGGTCAGAGGGAGAAGCAGACTCCCTGCCGAGCAGGGAGCCCGATGCGGGACTCGATCCCGGGACTCCAGGATCATGACCTGAGCCGAAGGCAGTCGCTTAACCAACTGAGCCACCCAGGTGCCCCATTCTGTATGCTTTTAAGGTAGATTTCATCCTAAGTATCCTGCAAATCTAGTGTTTTCATGGAACCATCTTATCTCAAGCTATTTATGATACTTAAACTTATTGTTGAACGCCTTTCTAAACTACCTTGTCTTACAAAGTCTAGTTGTGATTTAAATTGAGAATAACCATATGTTCATATATCCTGACACCACCAGCTTTGATTCAGTCTTTGATTATGAAGTTTTTAATGTGTTTCTAATAGTGTATTTGTCTGACAAACACAAACTGCCACCCTGGCACCATCACTATCCACCCCCACCCCCAAAAAAGCTGATTATATTTTTCCCCAAGAACTTAAAGTTTAGTTATTCAGTAGAAGCATGTTTGAGGTAATTGTCTACCTCCTGTGATTAGTTACATGATTTCCTTCCTCCCTAACCATGTTCACCGAAGGCAGGGTCTTCAGGCCAGACATTCACGAGCCCTTTATGAGAACAGCATCACCACTTCCACGTACAGAGGTGTGGACAGAAAGGGTCCGGACATGTGCAGGTGCTTCAGAAGGATGGAGGCCCTGGTGGGGCCAGCCCACTCCTGTGTGTCTGGGGGCACGCGCCAGCACAGCGCTCTCCACTCCTCTAGCTCTGTTAGTGTAACAGATTGCTCACCACTCGTTCTAAGTTGTTCAAAATCAAACTTTGGTATCTTCTCTGTGCATTTTCTTGCTTTATAAGGCAGTAGAACCCATCTGTTGGGCATTCAGTGTGTGTGGAAACAGCCCTCCTTTTGTTCCAGATGTGTAAATGCTGTGCTTACAGCTACTTGATTTTCAAAAACAGCCTGGAATTTGTATTTGTCCAAGGCTGAAGTACCACTTTTAGGAAACTGGAATCTGTCCCTTGGCTGTTTTGTCTTTAAACTCTGTGAGCCAGCCTCTGATTCCACTTCCCGCTGTTGCTGGGCTGCACTGTCCATGTTGGATAGTTGTGCAGGCCTCTGGGGCCCTGGGGCCTGAGGTCCCCGCCAGCCCTTCTGCACGGCATCTCTCTGTTCCCAAACAAAGCTAAAAATTGTGCAGGCCTTTCCCATTTCAGCCTCAGCCTCTGGAAATTACTGTGTTTCTTCAAATGTTATTTAAACTTACAGATTGGCTGAATTCTTAAGAAAGATAAGCAGAAAGCTTACAAACATGCAAACAAACGTCTTTACAACTGAATTTTTACGTAGCAAAGATTTCTAAGCTGCAGCTTTTGGCCCTTTTATTTCAAACACGATCCAACTAATTCTACTTGAACAAAATCATGTGCACTGTGTTTTCAGAATAGAGAGTGTAAAGCATTTGAGCTTTCATGTAAATGAGCCAAGGAGGAGTCAACAGTAAAATCTCCGTGTTTTCAGACAACTTTAAGCTTTTCCACACATTGAAATACCAGGAGGGAGGAATTGTACTAAAAACTATTCAGAACACACAGAAAAGCAATACAAACTCCTGTGCATAAGACCTTCAGGGGAGGGTGCCTGGGTGGCTCAGTTGGTTAAGCGACTGCCTTCGGCTCAGGTCATGATCCTGGAGTCCCGGGATCGAGTCCCGCATCGGGCTCCCTGCTCGGCAGGGAGTCTGCTTTTCCCTCTGACCCTCCTCCCTCTCATGCTCTCTGTCTCTCATTGTCTCTCTCGCAAATAAATAAAATCTTAAAAAAAAAAAAATAGACCTTCAGGGGAAAAAAATCCAAATAATACCTATTGGAAGATTGCCCTTGTCTATAGATCATGAGCCAAGGAAAGAATTTTTGATAGCTCCCCAAAACAGTAACCCGGGGACCTCTGCATGAAGAAAGGCTCCCAGGTACTGCTCTTACTCCAGGAAGATCAGGGGAGACAAAGTAGATTTTATGTTCTTGGTACCAAGTCCTGGAGCATCTCTACAAGTGTTCCATGCATTTGTGGCCACTACTCCTCAGGACAGATGAGACAGCTGAGTAGTCAGGGTGGCTATGGGCTTCCAGATGAAAAAGGAACAAAACATTCTCTACCCTGGTTGGCAGCAGCAGAGAGGAGGCTGGTCTGTCTGTCTGTCTTCTCTGCGGGGTCGTATGCTTCATGGGCTCAGGGATACTCTCTTCCACGTTTTTATTTTGGTTGAAATATATACATACAGACAAGGGCACACGCTGCAAATACATAGTTGGCTAATTTTTCACAGAATGAACTTGGCCACCAGCCGGATGCGGAAGCAGAACACGCAGCCCCCAAGCCCTCGAGCTGAGTCCAGCCGCTTCCCACAGGGCCACAGAGCGCGACAGTTCTGTGTCCGGACATCCCTCCATGTGGCCTGTGGCCTTCCGTCATGTGGATGAGCCACAAGGTACTCACCCAGGACTCTGTTCTTGGTTTGTAAATAGTGCTGCTTTGCCCGTGTCTGTTGGTGACACGGGTACATATTTATGTTGCCGGGACTGCGGAGTTGGGGGGTAGACATATGTTCGGCTTCGGGGGCATTGCCAGAGCGTTTTCCAAAGCAACCGTACCCACCCACAGGCAGCCACAAGCTCTGGTTCATCGCTTGTCTGCAGCCACGCGGGTGTGTATGTTGTCCTGTTCCATTATGGTTTCTGTGTGTATTTCCCTGATGCTCAGTCTTACTCTGTTCCTTAGGATATACCCAACATTTAACAAAGTGGCCAGCGTTTTTATTAGAACTCTCTTAACACAGGTGACAGAGGATGGGACAGAAACAAGCTCACACCGGCTTCGCAAGAAAGGAAAGTGAGTGGCTCCAGTAGTAGAGGGCTGGAATGGCTCAAGCAGTCCAAGAAAGGGTTATCTGAGCTTGAGATTGAACCGAGCTGGAGGATTCCCCCCTCCCCCCACAGGCCTCTGGAGGAGGCCGCCTGCAACCCCTGGGTCTCTCTCCCGCCAAGTGTCCCCTGCAGGCGAAGGCTCTGTCCGCCTGTTGGTTGGCCCAGGATGGGCCATTGGCCGTTTGTGAGAAGCTGATAGTCTGTGATGAGGACCTGAGCCGATCTTGTGAATGGGGCGGATCTGTTGCCAAAAGAAAGCTCGCCAGGTTTGACGGCCCACAACCGTGCCACACTGAGTGGGTCAGACCAGGTTCATCAGGTGAGAGAGCGTGAACCTGAAATGTTTACGGAGAGCTCCTCGAGGAGCATAAAGCCATTCAGGACAGCAAAGAAAATCCTCTGCCCTCATTTCCCAATTCAAGAGATACTCCATGATGAAAATATGAATCATGATGAGTTCACAGGTGGTCTGAAGAGAAATGAACATGTCAGAGTGTGAATTTTCAGTGTTTTTACCTGCCTGTTCTGAGTCTCAAGTCAAAGCCAGGGCCAGATGGGCCTTCCTCCTGCCCAGGCCAGCGGTGAGGGTGCCAGGGGGTTGGCCATGTGGTTTGTGGCCAGACCAGAAGGCCTGTGTTGTTCTAGGACCCAAAGAACAACAATGCATTTTTCCTCAGATTCCTTAAGTGAAAAATGAGAGCCCCTAACTAAAATGAGCATAATACTTAAACCTATAGCAGGACATAAAGGCTGCCCAGGGAGATTTTCCAAAGGTGGGAATCCTGAGCCTGGAAAAGGACAAGAAGGAAAAACTAAGGAAAACTGAATAAAGTATGGATGTTGGTGATAAAGGTGATACACTGTGACAAACATACCACATCAGTGTTAGATATTAATAATATGGGAACTCTGTACCATCTGCCAGTTTTCCTGTCAGTCTAAAACTGTTCTAAAAAATAAGGTTTATTTTTTTTTAAATTTGGTAGAGGGCCTTGGAGGAGCCCCTTCACAGAGGATCCCGCAGCATAACTGTCCTGGTTTCGGCGTGCGTTGCGCTGCCCTCCTCCCCTCTGGTCAGCACTGAGCTGCGCAGAAAGGCACAAGGGGCTTTACCTGGGGCTCTGAGTCACTGGAGCAGCCTGGCATGTCTCTGAGACATGTTTTTCTTATTCTTCAAATGGGCATCATTTTAAACCCTGCCTCAAAAAGTATCCTGTGCTTCAGCATGTAAAGATGAGACAAAACTTGGGCTGTCCTGCAAACGGGATGCACTGTTTCACGGAGCCTTGTTTCCCCCTCATGGGTTAATTCTCTTGCCCTGTATTCATTAGCTCTATATGCAAAATATAATTTAAATATGGCACCGTTGGGCCGCCTGGGTGGCTCAGTCAGTTGGGCACCCAGCTCCTGATTTCAGCTCAGGTCATGATCTTGGGGTCCTGAGATGGAGTCTGTTTGTCCCTCTACCTCTGCCCCTTCCCCTGATCACACACTCTCTAAAATAAATAAAATCTTAATAAATAAATAAATCATCCTTAAATTCTATATCCAAACTATTCATCAAGTTTAAGGGAAAATTAAAAATTAAAAATACCATTAAACATGAAAGGCTTCAAACATGGACAATTGCAACACAGCCTTTCTTTGCCACGCCGTTCTGGAATGGCGGCAGAGAGGATGCACATGGGTGAGGAGTGCATGGGGGGGGGGGGGCGCAGCACGAGCGCCTGGGAAGCAGGTGAGATTGTGGTGTCCCGTGAGGACAGAGGAAGTGGAGGCCCAAGCCACGAAGGCAAAGGCGCTGTGCCTTTGTCCTGAGGAGCCTCTGCAGGTGGGAGGGTTGTCTCCACGCCGGCAGGGGGCCTGTCTGAGGAAGACAGGAGCTGCCAGGAATGGCCCATACTCTGGAGAGAAAACTGAGCACTTTTAGTAAGAAATAGGCATAGCAAGTTTCCTGTACTAGATCGGGAGCCCTTTATGGTTGGGAACTCAAGCCTCATTCACATCTGGCACGTGATGTGGAATATATGAACAGACTTTAGGGACGCTTGTGTTTCCCAGCAGATGTTTTCGTTGCTACCATCAAAGTCGTGTTGCCAGAATGAATCATGTTACAAGTTGATTATAATAACACTGTCCTGTGTATTACAACTATATTTGAATTCAGAAACAGTTACATGGTAGAAAGTTCACAAGCTCAGTTCCCGGAATCTGACTGCCTGAAGTTTGAATCAGTTTATCCTTGTGTCATCTTGAGTGATTATCATGATTTCCTGATTACTACCCGTTTCAGTTTCATTTAAATGGGCATTCTGCTGGTGATGGCGTGCGGCTGGAGAGGGTGGCACGAGTGCGTGCATGTCGAGGGCCTGCGGAGGTTATGGGTAAATTGTGTGTGTGTTTGTGTGTGTGTGTGTATGTGATTTGTTTTTTGGAAGATAAACTCAAGACCTTAAAAACTCAAAGTGTGAAAAAAAATTAAATGAGACCGGTACTATCACTCAATAAACCTTGCTTTGCTGCCCTTCCCACCCCCCCCCGCAAAAAAATTAAATGAGACCACAATTAACTTTAAAACTAGTTTCAATGTTTTGGACAACAGTACTTCGACATTTATGAAATAATGAGAGTTTAAACCTTAGTAATGATAAAACTGCCAGTGAATATCTGGAATGTTACGTTCATTATCTGCTTGCATTTCGTTATTTTGTGCGCATGATTACGTATTCATACGTACATGAAGAGAAAGTTGATAAATTACCTCTAAAGAGTTGTTTTGTTTTGTTTTTTTAAGATTTTATTTATTTAGGGGCGCCTGGGTGGCTCAGTTGGTTAAGCGACTGCCTTCGGCTCAGGTCATGATCCTGGAGTCCCGGGATCGAGTCCCGCATCGGGCTCCCTGCTCGGCAGGGAGTCTGCTTCTCCCTCTGACCCTCCCCCCCTCATGCTCTCTCTCTCATTCTCTCTCTCTCTCAAATAAATAAATAAAATCTTTAAAAAAAAAAAAAAGATTTTATTTATTTGATAGACACAGCGAAAGAGGGAACACGAGCAGGGGGAGTGGGAGAGGGAGAAGCAGGCTTCCCGCGGAGCAGGGAGCCCGATGCGGGGCTCGATCCCAGGACCCCAGGATCATGACCTGAGCTGATGGCAGACGCTCAGCGACTGAGCCACCCAGGCGTCCCAACGTCTAAAGAGTTTCTGGCATTCTTCCATTTATACGTGTGTATTCAGCTTCTTAACGACCATTTCTGATGATTTTAAAAGAAACCAATTTGGCTCACCTTTGAAATTCTTAGTTGGGGAGGGGACAGAACTGCGTTTTGGCTCAGGACACTCAGGGCTGCTGCTTGGTCTGCTCCCACCAGCGTCGACACCTGCAGTGACACCAAGGTCTCATGACCCTCGTGCGGTTGCCCTCAGATGGACTGCCGGCGTGTTCCTCGGTTGCGTTCATGACTGATTTTGTTTGCCCAGTTTCCCTGTTTCAATTCTCAAACAGGGTGGGGGCGTGGGAGAATTGTGTCTGTAAACTTTAGTTCTCTCTACGAGTCCCACATCCGTCTGCTCCTTTCAATGCCATTTTCTAGCCGAGATGTTTGTGGCCACATTTCATGCCGTCACCTCGGGCGTCAGCAAGTGCTTGGTTTCCTGAAAGTGCTGCTTGCTGTGGAGAGGGGATGAGGGCAGGTTTGGAGGGCCTTGCGGTCTGGACGGGCCCCTGAGTCCCTGGACAAGAAGGGGTGGGTGAGGCGGATGGTTTGTCCCCGGCCGGCGCTGGAGCCCCTGCCCCTCGGAGCTGCTCTCAGAACCGCTCCGGCAGAGGGAGAGCCATGTCCCACGAGCGGCGCCCCATGGGCGGTTGGGGTGGGTGGTTGTGTGGAGGAAAGAGGCCCAGATAAGAGACTGGAGGGGGACACAT
This sequence comes from Phoca vitulina, assembly GCF_004348235.1. Lineage (NCBI taxonomy): Eukaryota > Metazoa > Chordata > Mammalia > Carnivora > Phocidae > Phoca > Phoca vitulina. Next base: position 619,853 of record NW_022589807.1, read on the forward strand.
GCGTCCGGATTTCCTGTCCGGCAGGTGAGCTGTTTACAGGGGAACGGCATGGTCCCTCTTACCTCTTCACCGAGTGAACAGGTTCTTCCTGGATAAAGTCAAAAGACAGGGCGGGCAGGGTGCCCGTGAGATGGCCCAGCTCCAAACACACTGTGTCCCCCAGATCAGAAATCGCTATGAGTATATAAAATCAGACCAAGGATAAATAAAACTTAAATATGCAGTTATAAAATATGTAACTGAGGGGTTTTTTGAGAAGTTTTTGTAGCTTAATACAATTAAAATGAAATACGAAAAATGTAGCAGAAACTGTAAGGAAGTAGCAAGAAAGATGGTTATGGGGACTCAGGAATTTCAGTTGGAAGATTTTCCCATAGAGGCTTCAGAACCGTCCTGTGACCTGTGCGGCAGCACAGAAATGACAGGTGCTTCTGCCAGGGACGAGAAGGTGTTGGAGGAAGATAGGGTAAAAGGAAGAAGACTGAGCACATTCAGTCCTGGGGCCCCGGAGGACGCATCCCAGGTGGAATAGGGACGGGTGAGGGGCGCGTCTAACAGAGCAGAGAGGTCCCACTGCTTGTCCTCCTTCTGTTCTGAGGGCCACGTGGGACAAACGCATCCAGGGACCCCAGTCTGAACAGCCGCGGGCCAGTCTGCTCTCCTTCTGTCTCCTGGGGTCACTTCCCAAGGAGAGACACCATGAAAAATGTGTGGTTCCCTCCTGACTTCTCTGGCACGTGCTGTCTCCCCAGGCCCTGCCCGGGCCGCCCCTCAGGTTTCTACTTGTCTCAGGGGTCTCCAGGGGGGACAGGTCCGCCAGACTGCCGGGTGGGCAGGAATGCCTGTGCTCCCATGAGACCTCAGCATGGGCACTCGAGTTTGAACTTCGTATAATTTTCACATGGCACGAACTCTTGTTTTGATTTTTTTCTGACCATTTACAAATGCAAAAACCATTTTAAGCGGCTGCTGTGCGGACATAGGGGTGTGGAATCTGCAGCCGCTGCCGTTTGCCACCCCTGCTCTGGGTGCCCCCCCCTCCTGACAGCCCTGCCACCCTTCGTGTGGCACTTTCTGTTGGGAAACCCCCAAGTCTTCATTTCTAACAAGGTGGGTTCCTGAGGTGCCCTGCTTCTTCCCTAGGCTCATAGAACAAGACAGAAGGGTGAAGGGCAGGTGGGGGGCAGCAGGGAGTGGAAGCATCTGGACAGGCCCTGGGGGCCCGGGGGCTGGAGACCACACACCTGGAAGCCCTGAGGCTTGCACGCCGTGACATTCTGGCTTTCTCTGGTTTATGAGCCTCTGTGGGCTTGGAAGACAAGTTTGCTGGTTTTACTAAGCAACATTTAGGACACGTTTTTTACCACCCTCCAGACCAGCAATATACCAACAGAGCTGCTCAGCATTTTCCAGTTATTTTCTCCGGTGGTTCCTTTGTGTGGGGCCCCCAGAAGCCTGCATCTTAAAGGAGGTCAGGGACCCCATGTCAACCCACCCATGGGGTCTGGGGTCTGCTCCCCCACCTCTCACCCCCAGAGCCCCTGGAATGGACGTGCAAGGAGCTGGGTCCGTGTTCCATTTCCAGGACCCTAGGAAAGCTGGAGCAGCGTGGTTTACAAGAGGTGATTCAGCAGCATTTGGTCTCACCTCGTGGGTCTTTACTTCCATGACATACAGAGTCTAGAAGAGCTGGTCTTTCCATCCTCTCTGTAATGAGAACATGTGAGCATAGGACTCCTTCTCTCCAACCTTGTAGCTCAGGACTTTGTCAAGATGTCAGCTGGATGCGTGTCACGAGTGTGCACTCTTGCAGTGAGAATCCTCCATGGCCTTGTGGGGCCCCCAGTGCTGCAGGGGGCTGGTTCTCTTATTCCAGATGGTGATGCTATGATGGATTTCTTCTCCAGAACTGCTGTACAATAGTCCTCTCTCTTCTGAATGAGCCGTCACAGTCTGAGACCCTCCTCTGACCAAAAGGACAGAGCCCCTGGCCAGCACATGGCTCAGAAAACGCGCAGCACCATTAGATTATGGAAAGATAGTGCGCTTTCCTGGCTGTGCCTTCCCTTCCAGGAAGAGGCGCCTTGTGCCGTCGGGAGTGGGGAGATTGTAGATGGGCTGATGCAGGGAATCCACTGAGGGTGAAGAGGGCAGAGGGGAGGCCCCTAAGGGGAGGACCGAGGTGATCTCGCACTTGTTTGTGTCTGGTATGTGTGCGCAGGGGCATTCGGAGGGGCCGTGCCGCGTGCGCATCCCTCCAGCCTCTCCTCCTGGGCTCTTTACCCGGGAAGGGCCTTGTTGGCGGGGCTTGGAGAAACATGGATTCCCGCTAAGAGTCAGTACTGGTACAGAAATAAGGGAGGAGGGAAGCTCGTTGCTCTGGTGGAAAGCCACTAACGGATGTGGAAGGATATGGAGACAGTCATCCTTTGGCGGTCTCCATGTGGCTGACTCAGCCCATAGGCAGCCCCAGGGCCCAGGCTGGTGAGTGGACATCCCATAAGCAGCAGACAGTGGCCTGGTCTCCGGCTGTTCCCGGGAAGACAGCAGTTACAGAGGGAAAAGGGTGACTTCTGGCCACTAGCCCCGCAGTGTCTTCACACTGCTCTCAACGTGGCATCGTGAGGACATGTCAGACCTGGCCGAGGCCCGTCCATAGCCCGAGAAGCCCTCACCCTCTAAACTGCCCAGATGAAGGGGGGCAGACTGGGGCACAGGGGGGACCAGAACACGGAGAGGGGCATTTGGTAGTTGGGATGGTTCTGTTTGGTAAAGCGGGAGAACGGCCCCACATGGGGAAATGCCGAGTGTCGGGAGCATCGTGTCTGCCGCTTGCTGTGGAGACAGAGGATCGATGGTGGGTGTCAGGTTGTGGATGAGCCTGCAGAGGTGATAGATGGTCCCAGAAGTCCCCGGAACCAAGCCCTTGTTCAGCCCATAACAGCAGCATGGTTATGATGGGACATCTGTGACCACAGAGAGGCCACGAAATAGCTATCCGTCTCTTTCCACGTGAGAGCAGGTTGTTCTTCCACGTGCGTGTCTAAGTTTTCTGTTGCTGGGAATAATGAGAACATTTGTCTCGAGTTCTTGGGTGTGAGCTGTAGCACAGAGGCCCCCATGGCTCTGACCAGCCGCCGGCCCTCTGAGCTGCACAAGCCCCTCCCAGGTCCCAGAAAATCATGAGCAGCTGTCGCAGAGACCCCTGCCGGGCCCCCACCTAGAGCAGCAGTCGGGGGCTCTCCTAGCTCCTTGGAGTTTGTGTGCTATGTTGGATGGCCAAAACGTGAGCCTGCTAAAGGGCACAGTCCGTGGACTGGGGGAGTCCAGGGCCTCGCACGCAGGGAGCTCTGACCCCAAAGGAGAGTTTTCCAGATGCGAGAGGCCGTGGAGACCGCATGGGGGTTTCCTGCTAAGGCAGCGGGTCCTGTTGTGTGGGGTCGGGTGAGCTCCCAGGAGCACAGCGGGAGGATGGTGATGGGTCAGGTGTTCCCATGCGTGTGGGCTTGTGGAGGGTTAGATTTGTGAGTCTCAATATGCCAGTTAACCTTCTCAGCTGCATCCGCCACCGTCCACCCAGGCATGTGCCTGAGCAGCCTGGAGGGCTGGCTGGCTCACCACACCCCCTCACGGCCCACTCCCCCCATTCCCTGCTTCTCCTGGCGCCGCGGCCTCCTTGTAGACCTGCTTGTGCCTCTGTCTCACTTCCGTGCCTTGGGTGTTCTTCACCAGAGGCCGGCACAAGGCCCACCACCCCAGCCATGCCTGCTGTCCACACCTTAGCCGCCAGCACGACCATGTCAGGACGGCAGCTAGACCACGCACTGGGCTCTGGAGGTGAGCCTCTGTGTCCTGGCCCTGCCCGCCTCCCGGCTACATCTGCACCTTCCTCCACATTCCCGCAGTGAGCCAGCTCAGTCCCGCACAGGCTGGCTCTGGGGGGCCCCCATCTTGCCATCATTCAGGTGTGAACCCAGTGGCACCTGCTTTAGGAGGCCCCGGACCGCCACCCAGTCATTCACCACGACATGCATCTCTACATGGGGCTCGTCACTGGATCCCTGCGTCCAGGACAGTGCGTGGCGTCAAGTAGGGCTTTACAGAGGACGCCCTTCTCCTGCGGGGAGCGGAGCTGCCCAGGCCCCGAGAGCGCAGGGACGCTCCTTGTAGAAACAAGGTCTCATTTCGTACAGTAACATGCACCTGTTGTAGCCGTAATTTACGGAGTTTGGACAGACGCCCTTGTGGTCCGCCCTGCTCCTGCCTCTCACCCCGTGACTTCTGCTCTGGTGTCTCCTTCTCTAGACTCTCATAAATGTGGCCCTTTGTGTCGCCTTCTGAGGTTTGTCCATGCTCTTGTGTGGATGACGCTGCTGCCGAACATCCTTCCGTTGTACACCTGCTGTGGGGGAGATGGGCCTGGTGTACGGGCAGAAAGGATCACTCACTGTTTCCAGTTTGGGGCTCTGATTAATGAGCAGTTGCATGCAATTCTCTGGACATGTTTTGGTTTCTCTCGGGTAAATACTTGGCTGTGGGATTGCTTGCATATCTAACTCCTTGAGAAGCCACCGGACTTACCCAGTTTCCACCAGCAACAGATCCGCTTCTCCACCAAAACTCGGCATTGTTAGTCGTGTTTATATTAGCCGTTCTGGTGGGTGCAAGGTGGTATCTCACTGTGGTTTTAATTTGCATTTCGGTAACGACTAGTGATGTTACCTTTTTCTTTCCACATCTTTTCTTTGGTTAGGTATCTTTAAATCCTTTGACCGTTATATAAATTAGGTTGTTTGTCTTCTTATCAATGAGTTCTAAGTGTTCCTTACATGTAGTCTGAGGCTGGCCTTTTTAAGAGTGGTCATTTCTAATTCTGATGAAGTTACCCAATTTATTTTTCTTTTGTGGATCCTAGTTTTTGTTTCATACCTGAGAAATCTTTGGCTAATCCAGGACTACAAAGATTTTTTTATTTTTCATAAGTTTTATAATTTTAGCTCTTACATTTAGGTCTGTGATCCATGTCTGTGTATGTACTACGCATGGAGGCTCACTTTTCTACATCGATACATTCTTGTCCCGGCACATCTGTTGGAAAGTCTGGGATGTGTTTTGTCCCCCAGTGAAACCTCACACATACTCTGGACCAGACTCTCTTCAAATACAAGATGTTATTAAAATATGACCAGATCCAATTAAATGGGGAAGAACAGTCTTTTCAATGACTTGATATGGAGACAGCTGAATATTCCCAGACAAAAGAATGAAGGTGGACTCCTACCTTACATCATCTACAAAAGTTAACTCAAAATGGATCAAAGACCTAATTTTAAAAGCTAAAAATATAGGGGCGCCGGGGTGGCTCAGTTGGTTAAGTGACTGCCTTCGGCTCAGGTCATGGTCCCAGGGTCCTGGGATCGAGCCCCGCATCGGGCTCCTTGCTCAGCAGGGAGCCTGCTTCTCCCTCTGACCCTCTCCCCTCTCATGCTGTTTCTCTCTCTCTCTCAAATAAATAAATAAAATCTTAAAAAAAAAAAAAAGCTAAAAATATAAATCGCTTAAAAAAAAACATAGGTGTAAATCTCTGTGACCTTGGGTTCAGCATTGGTTTCTTAGCTATGACACCGAAAGCACAAGCAAGAAAAAGAACAAAAATAGATAAACTGGACTTCATAAAAATTAAAAACTTTATTCGGGTGACACCAGTAAGGAAGTAAAAAGACAATCCACAGAATGGGAGAAATCCATTTATCTGACAACTGATTTGTATCCAGACTATATAAAGAGCTATTATAATTCAATAATAAAAAGAAAAATAGCCCAGTTTAAAAATTAGGCAAAGGATCTGAACACACATTTCTCCAGAGGAGGTGTGCAGATGAATGAACACATGTGAAGAGGCTCAGCATCCATGACCATCAGAGAAAATCAGGGAAATGCAAATCCACAGTGACCTTCCACCTCACACCCACCAGGAGGACAAGAACAGTTTCTAAGAGGGGGTGATGACCAACGTTGTCAGCAAGGAGACAGAGAAATCAGGACCCTCAGACAATGCTTATGGAATCATGAAGGCGGGTGGCCGCCATGGGCAGCAGTTGGGCAGTTCCTCCATGGTTATGTGGATTTCCATAGGACTCAGTGGTGCTGCTCCCAGGCGCATAACCATGAGGAAGGAGAACACATGTGCCCACCCGTGTTCACAGCAGCACTGTTTCCGGTAGCCAAAAAGCAAAAAACCCCCACGTGCCCATCAGCTGATGAATGGATGAACAGTGGGGTGTTACTCAGCCGCGCAAAGGAGTGAGCATGGAGGTCGGCTACCGCGTGCTCACACCCTGAAAACGTGCAAGTCAAAGAGGCCAGTCACACAAGACACATCTCGAATGATTCTGTTTGTCTGAAATGCCCAGAACAGGGACATCTGTGGACTGTCTGTCCATGCTCGCTGCCTGATGCCTGGGGGGCACAGAGGGGTGAAGGGGCAGTAGCTAAAGAACAGGGCTTCCACACTGGACTGCAGAGATGTTGTACGACCTTGTGAATACACTAAAACCCCTGAATTATATACACTTTAAAGGAGTGTTATGTGAATTTTATCTCAATTGTTTTAAAAAATCATTGAATCAGCCAGACATAAAGTCAAGATGAATTAACTGTGGACACTCAGGGGTGCATTTAAGCTCAGGATGCAAGGTTTCCCATTCGTGTGAGTGGGAGGCAGGCAGGGTGCCTGGTCCCCTTCCCTTCGGCACTGGGCTGGTATCATGGGCACGAAAACGCAAGGCTGGTTTTTCTCCGATGCTCTTACAAATTCTGGTCCCTTTGGACCAGCAGCCACTTCCACAGCAAAGCGAATCTCCGGAGTGAAAGGGTCTGACCCCAAACCAGCGTCCCCCCGGCCACCACTTCTGCCGCACAGACACCGGGGATGTTCTTGAATGCGGACCCCGAGGCGTGTGGCAAGCAGCTGAGTACACACCTGTGTTGAATCACCACTTAGGACAGGCTTCCTGTGGAAGGCTAACGCCCCGCACGTGCAGAGCACCCACATCCCAAAGCTCGTTCCCCGGCTTCCCAACGATACCTCCCATCAGATGGAGTCCTGTGTAAGACTTCTGACCACGGCTGAGATGTGCTCGTCTGCGTCCCATGTCACAACGCCTCTCCTCCGCAGCACCCCGCACGCGGCGGGCCTGTGGGCTCTGCTCTGTGCTGTCCCCTGCGGAGTGTGCCGTGCGCGGAGGGCGAGGAGCCCATACGCGGGCCATGTCACTACCCTGTGTGAAAGGCGACTTACACACCCCAAAGAGCTCTCCAGACCTCTTCCTAATGGCAGCATTTCTACTTGTGTTTTGTTTGTTTTTTAAGATTTTATTAGAAAGAATGAGAGGGAGAGAGAGCATGAGAGGGAGGAAGGTCAGAGGGAGGAGCAGGCTCCCCGCCGAGCAGGGAGTCCGATGCGGGACTCCATCCCGGGATCGTGACCTGAGCCGAAGGCAGACGCCCAACGACGGGGCCACCCAGGCGCCCTGTTTGTTTTTAAACGAGAGGAAGTATATCTTTTAGTGAACGCTTCTTCTCTAAACCCTCCTTTTGCTGGTGAGGAGGCCCGGCAGGCTGTGAGGGCCGCCTGGAGGCTGAGCCTGCGTGTGCGCACCCCTGGGCCCCCGCTGGAGCCGGCCCCGGCCTCGGGCGGCCGCCGCACACCCGGAGCTGCCCCGCCGCGCTCACGTGTCCCTCCGTGCGGCTCAGCTGCAGCTGTTATTAATTTAGAAGAGCTTGAGGTTTAAAAATCAACCAGCACTTTCCATTTAAAACACTTAGGTATACATTTTCTCATACACACTGGCTGAAATTAGAAACTGTCTGTAAGGCTAAGCCAGGCCGAGCCCAGCACTTGGTCAGAACGGCTTGGTGTTTGGACGCGATCGTGCTCCGTCGGCGTCTCTCCCCCGCGGGTCTGGGAGCACGGGCCTCACGCTGGCAGCAGACGCTGCTCTTCGCACCGGCCCTTTAGAAGCTGTGACACGTCTTTGTCCCTACAAGACCTCCTTCTTGGGGCTGATGGGCTTCTGTCCACCGAGTACTTGTGTCCTCAGGAAGGTCCTGTCCTCTGAAGCCCCGGGTTCTGCCACCCACAGCGCTAGCCCTGCCACTCCGTCCCGTGAGGCTCCACGTGGGACACGGCGGGGCGCGCAGCTGACCTCAGCGGCAGCCCGGGTGTCGTTTCTACACCAAGCACGGTGGGAGGAGGGAGAGGAGATGTGACTCAGACGCTGGCCCCGGAGCCCACAGGCTCACTGCCGTCCCCCAGCCCTACCGTCCGCTCCCTGGAGAGCAGACCTCAAAGTCAGGGGTGTGTTCAGGTGTCAGTTCTGCTGCGAGGAATAGGAAGACAGATTTAGCTACGATATTAGGCGGAGGGGAAAGCCAACCCTGCCTTAGGGTTGCAAGCCTGGACATCTATGAAATCCCACTTCATCTCCCTCTTTGAGAGAGAATACCTTTGACTCTAAAATGGCATGTGATCTCCTCGTGAAGCTGGCTTGGCAGAGCATGCCCCCCAAGACCCTGTTAGCCAGGGTGGCCAGGCACACTTCTGGGGGAGACTGACGGAGAGGTCACGGGGGGCCCCCAGTGGCCCTGCTCCCGACATGCAGATGGGCAGGAGCCACTGGGCGGCCAGTGTGAGGATGGACACCATGGCAGGGGCCTGCCCAGGGGCCGCAGTTTGAAGGGCTTTTAAGGCCAAATGCTAAAGCTCTAGAGAACAGCAGTAAACATCCCGGCAGACAGCACCGGCCGTCAGGGCGAGCATCACCTTGGGGAGTTGCAAGGAACACTGCAGAGCATGTGTGACTGGTCTTCTCAGGCCACCCAGGTCTCGAGAACAGGACAGACGGAGGGGCCACCCCAGAGCAGAGGGGTCTAGGGAGGCAGTGTGACCAAAGGCCGGAGAGCCCTGGGGGACAAACAGTGAAATCGGGATGAAGCTCTTCTCTAACCTGCTAACACTGAGGGGTAGAGGTGTGGGCACATGAGGGCCGTGGGGCAGTGGAAAGACCTAGAACAGGCAGCGCCAGTGAACACAGGAGGCAGGAGTGGGGTGGCCGGGTCTGAGACCCCAGAGGCGCTCCTGCAGGACCAGCCAAGAGGGGCCCTGGCTGCGCGCAAGATGGAAATCAAATGTGAGCCAGCCAGCGGGAGGTGAGAGCGGAGTTTACTGAACTTAGAGCATCCAGGAGACATGGAAAGGAAAGGAGGGAGTCTCGTCTTTGTTTGGGGCCTGGGGGCTTTTACTGAGGACGGTGGTCTGGTGCACATGTCCGTGAGGCATCCAGGAACCGTGAGAACAGAGACGAGGGCCCAGGTGTCGTTCCTCGGAACCAGGAAGCCTTGGTGCCGGGGTGGCTGGCACTGGAGATCTGGAATACCCGCAGGATGGCTTCCGGTCCTTCTCACCTGGTCCTGCCTTTGATGTGGGCTCTTCTAGAGAAACCACTGAGTCCTGGTCCCTTACAAGGAGGGCAGACAGCATCTGCATTGAGGCCTGTATAAATTGGGGGTGCAGGTCCTACCAACAAGAGAAGCAGGAAAAGGAGCCCAGAGCAGGTTTTTGAGGAGCCTTCGGTTTCCCTGTCTCCGCCAGGGCACCATGATGCCGAACTACCCGCACCCGCAACCTGAAGACCTTCGTGAGGGCTCCTGGCTTCTGTTCTGTCACCTGATTTTTCTGTACCCGCTTCCTCTCCCACAGGAGAAGTACCCAGCAGCCGTGCACCTCCCGGAGGGGGCCGCCTCCAGCTGCATGGTGGTCCGGAGCGCCTGCCAGCCAGGGTGAGTGCAGATGCCCTGCAGGCCCAGCCTCCCCAACACCCAGACGGCTGCTTGCTGTTAAAAACGAGGATTACAAACGGTAGAAAACGAGTGTCAGCGACCTTCCAGGCACCTTGAAATGTCTGTGAGCCGCGCTAGCTGCGCAGCTGTGGGGAGGAGGGCAGGCTGTGGGACATGGGGCAACGGCCAGCGCTGCTGGGCTCACTGCAGGGGTGGTGGGAGCCAAGGGGAGGCCGGGAAGGGCTGGAGCTCTGTCCTGATGGGCTGGCCTCAGAAGAGGCCGGGAGGCAGCAAGCACTGGGTGAAGGGAGGACTCCCTGGGGTGTGTGTGCATGCTCTGCGTCAGAATGCCTAAAGGGGCTTTGTTTGCAAATCCTAAGACGGTGCTGTAATTCTGTCGGCCTCTCAGACTCGCCTTTGTTACTCAACACTATATCCAAAGTGAGCTGGTCACGTGTGGAGCTGTATGCGGTTCATTCTCGGTGGTTCTACTCCCTCAGCTGTATTTCTGCTTCCTTCGGGTCTTGGGCACTTGCGTCATCCATCGTTTTCCCCTATTTCTCACGCTCCTGTCCATGTCCCCAGACACTTGAGGACCCAGGCTTCTGTGGCTGGAAGTGAAATTCCTGGGTCACGGGGTGGATTCAGCCTCCCATCACTGCCGAAGCTTTTCAGACTACTTTATCGGTTCAGGCTCCGCACTGGCAGGTTTTCTGCATCCTGTACGTCGCCCGCACGGCCACACCACCACATTGTGGGTACAGAACAGCATCTTGCTGGGTCTCAGGGTCCATTTCCCTCTTCGTTCATGTCACATGTGCTTCCCTGAGCAGATGTGGCGTGTGTCCATGGCCAGACGTCTTCAGGAGCACCTCCTCAGGGAGGGTGACAGGTGCCACACAGTTCACACTTCCCACCCGATTTGAAACAGCACTTAGGGACGCATCTTACCTCTTTCAGGTTCGAGCTGGTCATCATTTGGAGGGTGCAGATAGATGAAGAAGGGAAGGTTTTGCCGAAGCTGGATCTTCTACCCAAAGCACCACAGCAAGGTAGGGGCCCCTGGGGTGGGGGTGTGAGGACTTCTGACCGTGCCCAACAGACGCCTGCTTCTGTCATCTGGTTTTCATAGCAAGAATCAAAAGTTGAGAATCTCACTGTATTGTTTGCATCGGTTTATCAGGAATCAGAAAGCAGAGGCGAGGAGGGACTGTTCCGTCCCCACCTCTGGCGTGCGGGTCCGTGCCCATGGTCACGACAGTTTGGGAAGGAGGGAGGGTCTCGGTGTAGTCTCAGCCGGCTCGCTCTCCCTGCAGCCCTGGAGCTGGACCGGAACCGAGTCCTGGAGACCGCGCCTCTCAGCTTCCGAGCCCTGCTGGGCGCACTGGGCATTGAAGCCGCCCTCGAGAGCCTGATAAAGTCGCTCTGCACAGCGGACCACGACTAGTTCCGGGCAAACACGCAGGTGTGTGATCTTCCACATAAACAGTTTCTGTGTTCCACAGAGAAACAACACCTTTAGGACACGTCTGTGCAGTTTCAGCACATTCTATATAAACTGTCGGGACGTGGAAAAATAAACACAGCTATTGGAATACAAAATGTCAGACGAGCAGCACGTACAGCGCTTAGGGGCGCCTGGCGGGCTCGGCTGGGGGATCCCCGTGTGCAGCTCTTGATCTCAGGGTCATGAGTTTGAGCCCAACACGGGGGGCACAGATTACTTAAAAAAAAAAACGTTCTCAGAAGTTAAGCTTATTCTTCTTCTTTTAATAATAATAGGAGTGAGTGTCCATCCTTGGATCGGGGGGAGCGGCTGGTCCTACCTCTCACCAAGTCTGAGGGTGGAGGCGTCCTGTGTTCTGGAGATCGGCCCTCCCCTTGCCACCCGAGGACCCCACTCCCTAACATTCCTGACACCGGGGCGACGCACCGCCCACCTTGCCACCCTGCCCTGTAGAGCAGAACTCACTCTTCTTGGCCTTCACATGAAAGTGGAGCAGTCAGCTTAAAAAATGCCGTACTATAGACTCGACCCCACCCCCACCCCCCTGGGCAGCACTGGCCTCAGCTGCCCCATTTAAAAGGTTAGAATCGGTAGAAACATCGCTTGAAACCACAGTCAGGGAAGGGGCCACACTGGAGTGTGAGGCGGAGACCACACAGGGCAGGACCTCGTCGGTCCGCATGTGCCCCCTGTGGATGCTGGTGCTTTCAGCCAGGACGGGCCTGGGAGGCGGCCTGACCCACCTCCTGGCAGGGCCGGGGTCCCGTGCACACCCATCCTCACGCAGGCCAGCAACAAGGAGCGACCTCAGGCCGAAACAACACAGATGCTTCCACACATGTCCCTGCGAGGGGCGTCTCCACAGCCCCCCAACGCACACAGACGAGACACGTGTCATTTGAGTATTTTTCTGAACCTCCGAGTGTGGAAAAAGCAAATGTTAGGACAAGGCTGAATAAATTCTAGGAGAGCTGGCTTGATTCAAACAAGTATAATTCTCAAGTTATCACAAAATTCCCCACAAAAATTTACAATCAGCAAAATATTTTTCACGTAGCATTTTCATACAATTCCGTGGTTTTGCTATTATAATCTTATGTTACAATAAACCTTCATTAGTCCCTCAAAACAATGATATAAATAATCTGTACAACCTACCATAGAATAAAAAACCAAAGCCAAGATTCCCCACAGTTTTCTTAGCAGCCGGGCACACCTACGGTGACCCCAACGAGAACCCTCTTGGTGCCAGCCAGGAGTCGCTCATCTTGTGGGAGCACGCCACGCTCGCGACTTCCCCAAACACCCAGAATGCCTGGCCCAGAGCCGCCCCGACGCCAGCTCTGCGGCAGCGACTTCACGTGGCAAGGAACGCCTCGTCTCCCCTAAAGTCAAAGATAAAATCATTCAGCTAAAAAGAAAGCGCTCGAGTGAGTGGCGTCCACCCCTGACCTGAGTCCCGTGCTCCCTGACGACCCTGCCCTGTGCAGAGCGGTGGCCGTGGCACCTCCAGAGACCCCGAGTCCACGCAGCTCAGGACCCACATCCGCACCAGCCACCCATCGCTCTCTGCAGCAGAGGGCCCGCTAAACCTGTGCCGCCTGGTGGCTCGCACGGAAACGGTGACCACATAACTCAGCTGGGAGAGTTCCAGTAGTATCCATGTGCTCCTTCAAGTCCAAACGGTAAGATGTACGCGACAATTCAAGTTTACTATGTTAGAGTCTGGTGGTAGGAGATCCAAACCTTGGGTCTTAAGGCTTTTACGTCAGAGATTAGACATGAGCCCTGGGTGGGGAGGAGGAGCGGCCCAGAGCAGAAGGTGTGGGGACCCCGCACGCAGCAGCGCTCACGCCCGGCGCTCCCCATCCTCGAAGGTGTTTCTGGTGGCCTTCCATTCGGGGTCACCCAGACGCAGCCCCACCTGAACACGGGTTAAAAAGCAAAAACATTCACAGCCAAAGGTCACCCAGCACAACGGGAAAGAGCTCTCTCATTCAGCCTTCACATTCTGTGTTCAAGTTTCAAAGACCCCGCGGGAAGCGCCTAGACCTTATGGAGAACTAACGTGCAGTCCTCACTCTCCTTGAACCTGGTCGACGTCACAGCTGCATCTTTGGCGTGTACAGTCTTTGAATAGAAGTTGACTATCTTGCCGTCCAGTTTGTACTGGTGAGGAATGCTCTCATAGGGCTTGAGGTCGAGGTCCAGCACAGACACGGAGAAAGCAAACCTGGATCTCGACGAAGGGACGACAGGCCTTTGATCGGAGCTGGAAGTGAAAGAGCAGCTTCAGGACACATGAACCCCCAATACCCAAATCCTCACCCTGCTCAGGGCGCACACCCCGCCTAGGCCCGCCGTGACACCCGCCACCACACGGACGGGAGGACTGGCAGGTATCCCCCAGTCCCTGGGGGCACTTGACCAGGAGTCAGGAATCACTAACCCCGAGAAAGGAGAAAGTCGACCTGGCCTTTCCTCAACCCGACGGAGCAGACTTCCCTTCACCCGCCTTTTCCCACATCTGCTGAGAAGCCCGTGTTCCCTGAGGCTCTTCACATTTGGAGAGAGAGCTGATTTCATGCTCTAGTCTCAAATCTAATCTGCAGGTTTTGATGTTTTGTTCTTAAGGCTTCATTCTGTGGGTTGTCTAAACATCAGAACATTCATGTGCTTATAACAGAAAATGAACAATTATTTGTACTAAAACCAACCACCCTGAGGCTAATTCTGAATTTTGTATTAAAATTGCTGTGTATCCATCTCACTCAGCTCTCAGAGTGCTTGGTAATATTTCACATCCAACAACTGGTTAAATATATGAGCTCAGTTTAGCCCAAGAAAAATACGAGTCCTAGTTTCCCCACGCTTACTACTCTTGTAGATTTAGAAAGCATCCCAAAACAACACGAATTTTAAAAGCTCCTGCCTGGGAGGGGAAGACCAATCCACACGCTCCCGTTCTGATGAAGCTAATCAAGGCCGAGACTCTCACTTCACTCCTGCCCCGAAATACCCTCTCTCTAGGGAAAACGGAGCCCTGGCCCCACTGCTGGGTCATAGCTACTCCCTCCCGAACGGCAGTGAAGGTCCCGCTTCTGAGGCCTGAGCTCCAGGCAGCAGGGCCGGGACCGTACCTCTCCGGCCCCCAGCAGGTTTCCCCCGCCGAGCCGGCACCTGACAAGGTGACACGCACACAGAGGGGCATCGCTCGGCACACGGGCTGCCTGTGTGTCCACCACAAGCTCCCGCGAGCCCAGGGCGCAGCTCCAAAGCTGAAACGCTTCTGCGCCATGGGGCTCCCGGGACATGCGCCCCCGCCCCGCCCCGTCTGCGCCTGCCAAGCAGCCGGCCAGCCCTGCACATCCCGCACATTCCTGAGTGCGTGCCTGTTTCAGGAAGGGCAGCGGGTGACATCCGCATGCTGCTGCCATCGGACAAGGCCAGCTCGATCCAGTGAACTCGCGCTGCAGGCACTTCCTCACGGGATCACAGGGGTCCTCAGCTAAACAGAACAGCCTTTTTGTACTTCAGTTGCACCCTACGAACATCCCTCCGTGTTTCCGATCCGCTCCGTGCCTGCCAGGGAGCAGCGGTCCTGGGAATGTTTAGTTCAAAAGCATCTGAAAAACGGGTGGCTGGCAGCCAACGATAAGGTCATCTTGACCCGGGAACACATGTCAGAAGAATGTGGAACATTCCACAAACACTGTGTGTGGGGTTTGGCACCCTGAGGATCAATGCTGAAGATGCCATCTAATTAGCAAGAGAAGATTACAGGTTCATCCTGAATTCCTAAAAAAAGGCAGGGGAGGGGACCGGACAAGGATAATAATGTCCAGGGAGAGCTGCTGCCAACAGGACGCGCAACAGCGACGTGCTGTCCCACAGGCGCGTGAGGGTCAGGACCTGGTGGGGGCTCTGCAGCTTCTCCGGCCTCCAAGCCTCGGTGGGCACGTGGGGCCTTGAGAGAAAGGAATTTGTACCAAGGATCCAAGCTGCTTCTAAGTCTTTGGAGTATTTTCTTAGAAAATCATAGTAATCTTTAATAGGACAGTCTTTTTAAGTTATTCTCCATAAATGTCTTTCCACCTGAATCACACGCTTCTAGAGAGCAGTGGGAGTCAGCAAGCTGTGGCGGGTTACTAGGTGTCGTGCGGGCCACGGGCATCACCGGTCAGCAGACACGGCCCTGCCACGGCGCTCTGGCCGCAGGGACACGGGCCGGGCACGCAGCAGGCAGCTCACCTCGAGTCCTGCAGGCAGGGGGAGAGCGCGATCATGATGGAGCAGTCCTTCGCAGTCATGGCCACCCGGTACTGCTGAACCTACGGGGGACGGAGAGGTCAGCTCCGGGACCACAGCCCCAGCACACGCACCCGGCACGGTCCGGGAACCGGCTGCAGACCCGGGCTGAGTGAGGAAGCCCCAGGCCAGCCGGGCCCTGGCCTCTCACTGCGGGTAGCACGTGGACCCCGACTGCAAACACCAGGATGCAAGCTTGTGTGCAGCAAAGCAGCCAGTCTGCCGGCTTGGAAGTTCAGCACCTGGGCCCCCCGACGGTGCCGGGCCAGCTCTGCTCCCCACACACCCAGCGAGGCCTGCTCGGGGCACCCCGCCACCAGGACGACGCTGCGCGGATGGAGGGCTGCCAGGCTCGGCGTGAGCTCACTGCATCCCCAGAGTGACCCACAGCCGGCCTGCTCAGCACCACCCGGTGACGGCAAGCCTGGGTTCGAGCCCAGGCACTGGGGCTCTCAACGCCGGGCTTGAGCACGTGCGCGCACCCGCCCGCAAACACATTCGCCTGGGCCGCCGACGCACACCACACACGGCGTGCTCTGGGGGACCCGACTCATGAGGCCGTGTGTGCCCCCCTGCACGGCAGACACACACAGAGGTTCTGGAAAGCGTCACCTTGGTGTCGAGTCTGGGGCATCGTCCCCCTTCTTTGATGTTTCACGTTAGTATTTGAATTTTTTAGATTGAATAGCTCTCACTTTTACAAAAATAAACTATAATCACAAAAAAGGAAACGGGCCTTCCAGGTTGTCACTGCCCTCATCATCAGATGTTGACAGATCAGTCTCACCCTCCCTGTAGCCCTTTCCTGAGTCCCACCCCGAGAAAACGTCCAGTTCCCACCTTCCCTGCGCACAACTGTGCAAGGTGCCTCAGGCCGGCTGGTGGCTCTTCTGGGGCTTGCAAAACCTCTTCTACACTTGGTTGGTTTGGCTAAGAAATCAGGTATTTCACAACACACACAAAAAATTCGGTCCAAACAAATTAAGGAGATAAACATAAAAAAGTATAAAATATTTGTGTCCTCATTACAAGACAAGTCAGAAAAGACTGACAGATCTGAATTCCCAAAGATGAAAAGTACCTATATAACACCGTCTAAAACCAGTGCGGGAGACAGATCGGCAGCGATCACTGACGATCAGTACCAGGGCATCAAGCGCTAGATCCGTCTGCAAGAGGATACTCCCCAAAGAAGGTGTGAAACCCAATAAACAGACAAAAGAAAATAGCCAATAAATATATGAAAAGATGCCAAACCTTACTAATTATCAAGGAAATGCAAATTATACCAAGCATTTTTCACTCATTAGATGCACAAAACTACACATAAAATCAGACACAAAATGGAAGGGCCAGACTCTCACTTCGAGTAATGCAGGGGCCAACCCGACTACAGAGGTCCACCCGAGGCAGCTGGACAAAATACCAAAACCATCTGCTACAAGGCAGTGTGAACAGGAGCAGGGAGAGTGGCTGGACCAGTGGGGAGACAGACATTTGGGTCTCTTCTGCCCTGAGACAGGGTTGACAGTTCCGGAGGGTTGGCTGAGAGGTACTCTTCTCACCAACCTCCAGGGCTATGGGGACAGTAATCGTGTGAACCCCCCTTCGGGTCAGCACTCAAAGCTGCACCTGCAGACTGAGGGAGCCACAGGTTGGCAGCCTTCCAGGACCTGCAGCCCTGCTTCAAAGAGATCAGTCACCAAAACTGGGGTCAGAGGACCCCAACTTGCTAGGGCTTCCCTGTCTCCCAGCAGAAGCAAACCCAAGATCCTCCCTGGAAGAAGACATACTAGGCCTTGCATTATTTCTAAAATAATTGTAAAATATAGTGATTGACACGTAAGTTAAAATATCCAGGTACAACACAGCATGACCTAAGTGAAAACGTGCAAGAAACCCCAGTCCCAGGTCAGCAGAGACAAACACAGACTCCCAGTTACTGCAAGTACCAGACAGACATGCTGCTCTGTTCAAAGGATAAAAGACAAAATCAAGAATGTGAGGAGAGCTGGAGGCTATAAAAATAAACCATACGTAAATTCTAGAATTGAAAAAATACAAAAATCAATATTAAGAATTCAAGAGATAGTTTTAATAGATTAGAAAAAACTCAAGAGACTTGCTACAATGGAAGATAGGTCCAAGTAAAAATATCCAGAATGAAGCATGGAAAGTAAGACAGCTGGAAAATACCAAGGAAACAGGCAGAAATCAAATCTGAAGGTGTTAAGGCCAAATATTTTCCAAACCTGAGGAAAGACATCAAGCCACAGACTCAAGAATGACTCCAAAAAAACACAATCACTTACACACATCACCAAACACTTAAGGATGAGTCACCAGCAGACCAACACAAAGGAAACGTTAAAGGGTATTCTTCAGACAACAAAATCATCCTAGATAACAAGCTCCAGAATGCAGGGCAGAATGAAGAGCAACCCAAGAGAAGCATCTGTGGGTAAAAGGAAACCGGTCGTATAAAATGGTAATAACATCTCCTTGAGTTTAAAACAATAGAATACACAGCAATAGGATTTAAGTCAGGACGAGAGTAAAATATACTCTTAATTTTGCACTGTCCAGAAAGAGAGTGAAGGTACTAGACATTAGACTTTCATAAGTCAACTGCTTGCTGCAAAGGTTAGGATAACAACTAAGAGAAAAACAAAAGACTCTGTAACTTCCAACAGAGTGGGGAAATTGAATGATAAAAATATAACCCAAAAGATTCTAAAAGAGGAAAGGAAAAGAAACCTAATAAAACAGGTGGTAAAGGATTAAACCTAACTATACGTCCACAAAACATCAGAAAGGATAGAAAACCAAACCATACTTTAAATGCAAAGGCATAGAAAGATTAAAAACAAAAGAACAGAAAAAGATACATAGTGCAAGTATTAACCAAAAGAACCTACAGACGTTACACTAATATCAGACAAAGGAAACTTTGAGGTAAAAAGTATTACCAGAGATAAACACAGTGAATATTATAAATGACACTTGAAAATGAAAAATTTGATTTACCCGGTAGGTTTAACAATATTAGGACACCTGACAATATAGCTTCAAAATAAATAACAGACAATTCCATAATTATTATGTAAAATTTCAAAACATCCTTATGAAAGAAGCAGACAGTAAAATAAAGTTATAGAAGATCTGAACACAATTAATCTGCCCTAATGGGAAGATATAAAACATTGCACCCAACAATTTGAGAAGACACTTTCTTTTTTAAAGTATGCACAGAAGCATTTTTCAAATAAATCGATCTATAAAGCAAATCATAATACATTTCAAAGGATCAAAAGCCAATCTCAACAAATTTCAAAGGACATATGGACTGTGTTCTCTGACCATAATGCAATGCTGTTAGTAATCAATACAAAAAAAATAATGAGAATCTCCATGTGTTTGGTAATTAATTCCCTTCTAAATACTTACATGGGTCAAAGGAGAAATCTTAATAGTAATCAGAGCATATATTTTAAATGAATGGTGTTGAAAATACAGCTTGTGGAATGTAGCTAAAACCATGTTTATGAAAAAATATATAGTGTTAAATACACATTTTAGAAAAAAAGTCTAAAACTTAATTAGATAAGCATATCAGAAGTTACAGGAAGAACAAATTATCCAAACAAGAGAAAGGGAAAAAAACAGAAATTACTGAAATAGGAAAGAATCATATAGTACACTAAAGGATCCTAAGTTAATTTTTATAAAACTGACAAAAATGATGAACTCTTTGTAGGATGGATTAAGAAAGAAAACAGGTATCAGACATCAGGAATAAAAGAGCATTTTCAGATCTTACAGAACATTAAAAGATAAAAGAATATTATCAAAAAACTATATACAAAATTTTTGAAAATTTTAGATGATGTTTTAGAAAGATGTTACTAAAACTGACAAGAAGAAAATCTGAAACTTTTTTAAACCCTTTTTTTTTAAAGATTTTATTTATTTATTTGAGAGAAAGAGAGCATGCACAGGGGCAGAGGGAGAGAGAGAGAGAGAGAGAAGCAGACTCCCCCGATGAGCAGGGAGCCCCATGCAGGGCTCAGTCCCAGGACCCTGGGGTCATGACCTGAGTCGAAAGCAGAGGCTTAACTGACTGAGCCACGCAGGCACCCTGAAAATCTGAAATTGAGATCCTAATTTAAAATTTTTCTTCACAGACAATTATCGGCCCAGATGGTTTCACCTGTGGTTCTACAAAACATTTAAGGAAAAAATAATACAATCCTTACTTCACCTCTTCCAGAGAACCAGAAAATGAGCAAACATTCTTCAAATGTTTTATGAGGCAGGCGTACCCTTGATACCAAGACCTAACAAAGACATTACAAAAAACTCACATCACTCATAAACATATATGCAAAAGAAACCCTAAACAAAATATTAGCAAATCAGATATATAATAATAAATCACTGTAAAAATTGTACAGTTAACCACATTAACAGAAAATAGGAGAAAAGTCATATGATCATCCAACAGAAATAGAAAAAGCACTGATAATTCAACATCTGCTCCTGAGAAAAACTTTTAACAAATTAGGAACAGAATGGAACATCCTTAATTTTTAACTTATTTATTTAAAAAATAAATAAAACAAACCCCCCAAAAAACCTACAACAAATAACTTACTTAGTGGTAAAATGGTTTCTCTGAGAATGGGAACAAGACTAGAATTCCCACTTTCATAAATTAACTATATGGAGTTAAGCAAAACAAAGTAGGTAAAAGGCCTAAGGATTAGAAAGCAAAAAATCAAATTCATTGACAATATGATTCCATAAAACGAAAATCCAACAGCTGTAAGTGAATAGTTTGAATCAGTGAGTTCAGGGCACCTGGGTGGCTCAGTCGGTTAAGGGGCTGACTTTGGCTCAGGTCCCGTATCAGGCTCCCTACTCAGCGGGGAGTCCCCTTCTCCCTCTCCTGCTGCCCACCCCCCCATGCTCTCTCTCAAATAAATAAAATCTTCAAAATAAATAGAATCAGTGAGTTTGGCAAGGTTGACATATAAAAAGTCAAATAGAAAAACCAGCTGCGTTCCTCTATGTCCACAACAAACACTTTAGAATGGAAATTTTTTTAAGATTTATTTATTTTATTTTATTTTAGAGAGAGAGAGAGCACACATGCACAAATGCGGGGAGGGGCAAGGGAGAGGGATAGGGACAAGCAGACTCCCTGCTGAGCGGGGAGCCTGATGGGGGCTCGATCCCAGCACCCTGGGATCATGGCCTGAGCCGAAGGCAGATGCTTAACCGACTGAGCCACCCAGGCGCCCCTGTTTTAATTAGTTTTAAAATAACACCTAAAATAATAGAAAATGCCCATGCTGGAAGACTAAATATTGTATAGCCATCAACTCCTATTGTCATTTTAGTGCCAAACCAATCAAAATCCCAACAGGTTTGTTATTGCTTTTCCTTGTAGACCTGAACAAGCTGATTCTAAGATGTATGTACACAAGCAAAGGCCAAGAAGAGCCAACGAAAAAGACAATCCTGAAGACGGTAGAAGGATTTGCTCTACTGGGTATCAAGGCTTGTTTTGACTCTCTAGTGATCAGGATAATTCCTGTGATTCTGGGACAATTCCATATGAAAGTAAAATAAAACCCTACCTCATGCCATACCCACCAAACGTGATAGGCAAAACAGTAAAGGTTTCTAAAATACCTGTAGGACCCTAAGATAGATAAAGACTTCTTAAAAAGGAAGAAGATGTAAATTAAACTATCCTAAAATTATGAACTTCCTTTCTTAAAAGGACTCCACTGAGAGTACAGTAGCAAGCTCCAGAGTCGAAGAAGACACCAGGAGCACATCTATCTGACCGTGGGCTTCTATCCAGAATACATGAAGAACTCCTTCAAATCGATTAAAAAAAGACAATCCTACAAAAACTGGGCAAAAGACTTAACACAAAAGAAAACAGATGAAAAGGTGCTTAATCTCATCACCATAATAAGCCACCACTACAGTCACCAGAATGGCTGAAAAATAAAAGACTGAGGGGCAATGGGAACTACTCTAGCCAGCTGTAGGGAATAGAAGAAGGTAACTGTTTTGCAGTATCTCCTAAAGCTAATATGCTCACATCTCTGGCCCAGAAATTCCATTCCTGGGAATATATCCAAGAGAAATGTGTGACATGTTCACCAAGATATCAGCTTAAGAATGTTTACAACAGCTTTATTCATAACAGCCGAAAACAGGGAACAACCCAAATGTCCATCAACAGTAAATGGATAAACTGTGGTACATCTATTCAGTGGATTGCTATAAAGCAGTGCCAGTATGGAAATGCACGCAATAATATGAATCTTATAAATAGTACATAGAGTTTTTTCTTCTTAAAAAAGACAGGATTCCATATATAAAGTTCAAAAGCAAAACAAACCAAACTATAAGAATATAAATCAACACAATAGTTAATTCTGGGGAGAAAAGAAAGAGGAATGACTGGCAGGGAAACGACAGGGATTATGTTTGGCTGCAAGGGTTCTACATCCAAACCTAGCTGGTAATTCCACAAGAGTTTGCTTTGTGACAAATCATTGGGCTGTACATTTTTTTCTGTGTACTTTCCGTATGTGCTATATCTCACAGTACAAATGGTATCCACAAATAGAGGAAGCACAGCATATGTGTATGAAGCTGGATAAATAAATACAAAGTATGCACACCTAATCAGTATGCCCAATAATGAGAGAGAAAGAGAACCTCCTAAAAGCAGGCATAGGAAAAACTCTCCCCCTGAGAAAGGGCAGTTAGACTGATAGAAGACCTCTAAGCAGCCCCATCCACAGTCAGATGACATTACATCGAATGATTCAGTGCTAGGAGAAAAACACTGAACCCCTTATTTGTACACAGAAAACATTACCTTTCAATACTGCGGAGAATATAAACATATCCAGATAAACAGGATGTAGAATTTTCCAAAAGGCTTTCACTAAGTTACTAATGTAATTTCTAGGGGCGCCTGGGTGGTTCAGTTGGTTAAGCATCTGCCTTCGGCTCAGGTCATGATCTCAGGGTCCTGGGATCGAGCCCCGCATCGGGCTCCCTGCTCGGCGAGAAGCCTGCTTCTCTCTTTCCCACTCCCCCTGCTTGTGTTCCCTCTCTCGCTGTCTCTCTGTCAAATAAATAAACAAATAAAATCTTAAAAAAAAAAATAAGTTACTAATGTAATTTCTAAAGGGTTTACTTGAAGAAGAGGAAAACCACAAACAACTGTAGGCCAATAAATTAGATGATCTAGATGAAATAGAGAAACTCCTAAAAAGACACAAACTATCAAAACTGACTCAAGAAGAAACAGACAATATCATCAGACCTGTAACAAATAAAGAGACTGAACTGGGTTCAAAACACTAACTACAAAGGGGCAGGCCCAGATGGCTTCACTACTGAATTGTATCAAATATTTAAAGAATAATTAACATCAGTCCTTCTCAAAACCCTCCAAAAAGTATAAGGCTGGAACATTCCCAGCTCATGTGACAATGCTAGTATTACCTGATATCAAAACCAAAAAAGACATCATAAAAGATGTAAACTACAGACAATAATCCTCAACAATATAACAGCAAACTGAATCTAGCAACATATACGAAGGATCATGTGCCATGACCAAGTACAATTTATACCAGGAATGTGAGGTGGGTTTTAACATCCAAAAACAAATGAATATTCCATATCTACAAAATTTAAAACAAAAACAAAAACATGATAATCTCAATTTCCACAGAAAAGACATTTGATAAACTCCAACATCCCTTCTTGATAAAAACACTCAACAAATTAGGAAAAGCAGCAACCTTCTTCAATCTGATAAAGGATATCTACGAAAAACCCACAGCTAACATCATATATAATGATGAAAGACTAACACTGTCCCAACAAGACCAGGGAAAATCAGGGATGTCTGTTCTTGCAACATCTATTCCACACTGGACTAAAGATTCTAGCTAGGGCAGTTAGGCAAGAAAAAGACATAAAAGGCATCCAAATTGGAAAGGAAGACAACAATCTCTAGTCACAGATGATCTTGTATAGAGAGAATTCTAAGGAATCTACTAAAAATCTGTTAGAATAAAGGAATTCAGCAAGGTTGCAAGCTACAGGATCAATATACAAACACAAACTAATTTCTATACACTTACAACAATCAATTGGAAAACAGAATTAAGAAAAATACATTTACAACAACATCAAAAACAATAAAACATTCAGGAATAACCTTAAAGTACAAAATGCACACTCTGAAAACTACAAATGACTGTTGAAAGAAAACTGAAGATCTAAATAAATTGAAAAGCATCCCATGTTAACAAATTGGAAGATTTACTATTGTAAAGATGGCTATTCTAACTAAAGTGATCTACAGACTCACCACAATCCCTATAACTATCCCAGCTGGCTTCTTTGTAGAAATTGGCAAGCTGATTCTAAGATTTATATGGAATCACAAGGGGCTCCAAATAGCAAAAACAATCTTGCAAAAGAATAGTAAAGTTGGACAACTTACACGTCCCAATTTCAAATCTTACTAAAAAGCAACAGTAATCAAGACGGGACTGGTATAAATATAAACATATATACCAAAGGAACACCATGGAGCATTCAGAAATAAACCCATAGGTCTACTGTCAACTGATTTGAACAGGGGTGCCAAGAACATTCAGTGGGATTTAAAAAATAATCTTTTCAACAAATGGTGCTGGGACAACTGGACATCAACATGCAAAGCATGAAGCTGGAACCCTACCTCAAATAATATACAAAAATTTACTCAGAATGGATCAAAGAACTAAGTGTAAGAGATAAAACCACAAAATTCTTAGAAGAAAACAGGAAAATATTCATGAGTTTGGATTTAGCAATGGATTCTTAGATATGACACCAAAAGCATGAATACAAGAAAAAACATAAATTAAACCTCATCAAAATCAAAAACATTTTTGCATCAAAGGGCATTTTTCTCAGAAAGTAAAAAGACAACTAATAGAATGGAAGAAAATTATTTGCATATCATATGTGATAAGGGCCCACTTCCCACAATATACAGAATTCTTATAGCTCAGCAAGACAAATTACATCATTTAAAAGTTGGCAAAGGATCTGAATAGACACTTCTCCAAGGAAGGTATACAAACGGGCAAAAAAAACACGAAAAAATGCTCTGTCTTCTGGGAAATGCAGATCACAACAAGATACCACTTTACACCCACCAGGATGGCAAAATTCAAAATGATAAATAACAAGTGTCATTGAAAATATGGAGAGGTTGGAACCCTCACACGTTGCTGGTAGGAATGTAAAATGGGACAGCCACTCTGGAACTGTCTGGCAGATCCTGATAAAATTAAACATAAGTTACCATTTGACCCAGCAATTCCACTCCTAGGTATATGCCCGAGAAAAGTAACAACACGTGCACACAACAATTTGTACACAAATACTTACAGCAGCAGCATTCATAATAGTCAAAATGTCCATCAATAATAAATGGATAAAATGTAACATATCTATAGAATGGAGTATTCTTCAACTACACAAAAGGAGCGAAGTGTTGCTACATGACGCTACATGATGCTACGATGCAGATGAACCTTGAGAACATGCTAAGTGAAGGAATCCAGTCCTAACGGACCAGGTACTGAATGAGTCCGATTACATGCAGTGTCCGCAGGAGGTGCGTCCACAGAGACAGGAACTCAATGGCTGCTTCGGGCAGGTGGGTGGGGAGAAGAGGGGATGACAGCGAAAGGGGGCGGGATTTCTTTCTGAGGTGATGAAAATGTTCTGAAATTGGTGAAAAAATCACTGAGTTACATACTTTAAACAGGTAATTTGTATGATCTGTAAGTTATATCTCAATAAACCCATTATAGAAAAAAAGAAAGCAGGGAAGATCGGAGATGCAAGAACACTGGGCAAAGACAAGGGTAAGCAATACTGTAAACTACGATTTTAGAAAAGAACAAGACAAGGAGAATACCAGACAACAACTGCATGAAAAGTGGCAGAGGTGGGAGAAATGACTGGAACAGACCCAGTTCCTTCTGTTGTGTGTCTGCGGTGGTGGTCAGATTAACATTAGGCTTCGAATGTGCATGGTCAGACTGGACAAGTAACCACTACAGGGACAGAAAGAGAATGTGCAACTTCCAAACCAACAGAGCAAAAAATGGAATATAAAAACGGACAAGCTGGGGGCGCCTGGGTGGCTCAATCGGTTAAGTGTCTGCCTTCGGCTCAGGTCATGATCCCGGGGTCCTGGGATCGAGCCCTGCATCGGGCTCCCTGCTCAGTGGTGATCCTTGCTTGTCCTTCTCCGTCTGTCCCTGCTGCACCCTTCCCCCCAACCCACCCCTCCGCTCATGCTCTCAAATAAATAAAATCTTAAAAAAAAAAAAGAAAAACAAACCTGACAAGCAAAAGTAAACAGAGGTCCGGAAACTAGAGACCGGGGGCCAAATCCAGCTCACCACCTGTTTTTGTAAATGCAGTTCTACTAGAACACAGCTGCACTCCTCCTGGTCTGTCCGTGGCTAACCCTGAACTACAAGGGCGCGCCGAGCAGGTGTAGCAGAGGCGGCCGGTCTGCAGGGTCTAAAGCACCTACCGTCTGGCCCTTTACAGAGCAAGCGTGTTGACTCCTGCTGCGGAATTGTACACAACGGAGAGTGGGCGTCGCTCTGGGCTCTGGGTTCCTAGCCTCGAAAGAAAGGCAGTAGTCCCTGCTCTCACTTCATCAGAGGTACAGGGCTCGGCAAGTTCTTGAAAGAATTAAGTCTGTAGCCTCAGAATGTTCTCGCCCTGCTCCGCCAGCTCCCTCCACAACCACCCTCTTCAGACTCCAAGCGCCAGAGCCGAACTCCCTCGACCAGGCAGAGCCTGACGCTCCCACACGGACCTCACGCCGCCTTCCGCTGCAGCCGGGCCGGCGAGCGACGCATGGAGGTGGGCAGGCCCCCGACGGCGTGTGCGAGCGAGCAGCTCCGGAAAGACGCGCTGCCAACCGCGGACGTGTGCTGCTCGGCGGGAGGACGGCCCCATGCGCACGGCACGGCCGAGATCCCGAGGCCTCAGGACCTTGACCGAGCCCCCCCAGTGACAGCATCTTGCACAACCTACAGTGCGGACACACGCCACGATCCGATTCCAGTCTGTGTGTGTGCCCGCGGGTCAGCGCACGCGCCCCACCGCAGTGAGATCCCGAGCACAGCCATGACCGCGAGCACGCCTCCTGCTGACCTCTTAGAGCTACACCCACCTTCCTTCCGCCATCACTCAGCCCTCTCATGTCAGGAATGTCACACAAACAGTCCGAGTGTGTGACCTTCTGGCACTGGTTTTGTCACCCTGCGCAGCTCCCTGCAGCCAGCCAGGTCATCTGTCGCTCAGGGCTGTGAGCATGAGCACTCCCTTCTCTGTGACACACGCGCAGGAGTGAGAGGCCAGCCTGTAGGGGACGTGCAGGTTCTGTGAGAAGCTGCCGCTGCTTCCGCACGTGGTTTCCTACCCCCCAGCACAGACGAGGGACCCACTTCTCTGCGCCAGCACCCAGCACCACCCCGGCCCTGGGCCAGCGTGCTGCTCAGTTCAGCCATTCTGGTAGGTGTAGTGACTGCCTGAGTCTCTTACCACAAGATTTTACATATGAGGTTAAAAACTGAAGTAGCAAAGTAATCCAGGTTTATCTGGTAGCAAATTTGAAAAAGAGAAACGTATAGAGGCGCCTGGGTGGCTCAGTCGTTAAGTGTCTGCCTTCGGCTCAGGTCATGATCCCAGGGTCCTGGGATCGAGCCCCGCATCGGGCTCCCTGCTCGGCGGGAAGCCTGCTTCTCCCTCCTCCACTCCCCCTGCTTGTGTTCCCTCTCTCGCCGTGTCTCTCTCTGTCAAATAAATAAATAAATAAAATCTTAAAAAAAGAGAGAGAAACGTATAAAAAAAAGTCTTCTGTTGCTTCTCTTAAACAAAGCAGCAGTGCCGTTACCTAGTCCTAATCAGTGTACCCACGTTGTAGACAACACAGGGGAGATTCTGGTGCAAAGACTCCACGTTTGGATCTCTCCCCACGCTGAGCACCTCAGAGTATTCCCCACGACATCCTCCATCCTCTTCCTCGACACTGTGACAGCTGTAGGAGAAGGAGCAGCCAAAGCCAAGTGGGGACCAGACACAAGGTGGGGACCAGGACAGGTGAGCCGAGGGCACCAGGGCAGCTGCCCACCTGCCCAGGGAGACGGCCACTCGGCTGTGCGCCCCTCCGCCCCTCACCGCGTTAGCGTTCAGCCAAACTGACAGCCCAGTGAAGCCTACGGCTCTCTCCGAATACGATTTTTAAATGCAGAAGATAAACAGCAGGATGACTATATCAAATACCAGAATATTTTTTAAAACAATGTGTGACGCAGTCCTGCACCACAAAACCTCAAGAGTGACGACTAAAGATAACGTGAGGTGTCTGTAGCCGCTATCGTGAGAAACGAATAGGTCTGGTTCTCTCAGAGGCCAAGTCGGGGGTCCAGCTGACCCGATCGTGGTTGTCGCCATACTCACAATGGAGGAAATGCTGAATTTCAGCCAGGGACTAGTGAAAATAAAGATGCCCTTTTCTTGCTATCCAAGTCCAGTGAGCCTCTGAATTCCCTCGGAGCAGGACGAGGCCTGGGGGCAGGGGCGAGTCCCAGCGAGGGCCACAAGCAGAGGGACAGCTGCTGAGAGGGAAGCGCAGGGCGGTGGCCCTGGGTCCTGGCCCCCAGCACACGGGTGGGAGAGGGCTGGGTCTGGGCTGGCCGGAGCCCCCGGGGAGGAAGGGAAATCCTCCCTGAAAGCTAAGGTTCCGGTCACCACCTGCCTGGGCCACCCAAGGGAAACAACCACTTTTTTTTAACTCCCCAATTTTTCTGCTTTAAGCCCCAGGTGCAGGTAATGAGAAACGACATGTCTTGGGAAAGCCCCAAGTTAGTGTTAAGAGCCTACGGAGCACACAGTGTTTCCAGAAGGGTCTGCCCACCTTCGTCAGTGCAAAGGCCACTGTCCCATCGTCCTCAGTGGAAAGATCAAGTAGCTTCTGATAAAACACTTCATCATAAGGCCCGTCTATTTGCAACGTTTTTCTGAAAGAGAAGGCACAAAAAACAGGATGGCAAAGCCACCTGGAAATGGTTTCTTAGACTACCAATTTAACAGTCGCACATCTGCCTTTCACATCTCAAAGATCCACCTCTTCCTAACACGAAACTTTGTTCTGAAGCAGCAACTTTAGAGCGTAAGAGCAAAACCAGGGAGCCCGGGCTGCCTCCTGTTTATGACACATGGCATCCAGGCCAGAGACGCTGGTGAGCGGGGAGGGGACAGAGGAGTCCAGGTCAGCCTGGCCACAAGCCTGCCACAGAGCCCTCCGGAGCCCTCCGGCGGAGACCTATGTCCTGGCAGGGCCGGCGGGTGGGGCGGGAGCGGCTGGCCAGCTGCGGAGCAGCACTGCCCCCTGCAGGCCCGGCCGACACAGCACGGGACCGCCAGCGAGCCAGCCAGCCCGGGGCCTCGTTCCCGGGCTGGGCCTGGGAGTGGCCGCGGCTGGGGTGACCCCCTTCCCCCATCCCCGTCTTGCCCTCAGGAATGCTGGGGCCCACTCAGCCTAGCAAGGGCCGGGCTGCGAGGGCCTGGGCCTCACCTCTCCTCAGGAAACTCCTCCAGGTACCGCTCAACCCGCCGGTACAGAGGGTAGAGGCCTTCGATGTCCAGCAGGTCCAACATCTGCACCTGGAGGGTTTTGTACAGAAGACAGCCCTTCGGTAACCCCGAGCACTCCGGGCTGTTTTTTCCTACCAAGAATATCGGGAAAACAAGAGGTTTCCTGTCAAGGACTGAAGAAAGCCTGGGCACGGGCCACACCCTGCCTCACGGAGCTGCTGGGGCACGGGGCCAGGCGCCCAAGACAGGCAGGGGAGCCGCGTCTCGCTCTGTGCTGCTCCCCCTCGAAGGCCTTCAGCTCATCACAGCAGCCCAGACCTCAGTGCAGACACGGCTCTCAGTCTGAATTAGCCAGGCGCAAAAATTTTAAATGACCACACTGACGTCCCCAAACCTGGGAGACCGTGTCTGTGGAGCCCAGAGCCACAGCCCATGCTGATGCGTGGGTGGCCACATAGGACGGCAGTCAGAGCCGCCGCCGATAAACCCGCAGCAGGGAGCGGCCACCGCGGGGTCAGGGTGGGCACCAGGGGCCGTGCCCCGGGGAAGACAGGGTCCCGGGCCCCTCCCTCCCCCTTGAAGGGGGCAGCCGTGTGCAGTACGGACACTTTGACCTCTGACCTCCCACTGCTGGCAGGACACGCTCAGCCACTTGAGACAGGGTGGAAACACACAGACCCAGCTAGGGGGATTTGCTGAAATTACAGGCTGTGTGTGGAGTACCTACCTCGTGGTCAATAAAAATTTCAAAAAATACGATTGCTGACACGCATTTGGTTATTAGGCAAAAATATCAGATTACAGAGTAGCACGGAGAGCACGATTTGTCGTCCTAGACGGCACGTCCCGTGGGTCATGCTGGGTCAGCCTGTGTCCGGGGGGGCCTGGCAGAAAAGTCCCAGGTGCCAGCGGAGCCTCAGCATCCATCCGTGTCCTTCCAGACACATTCTGTCGTCTACTTAAGAGCCCCAATATGGGCATAATTCTACCACAATTTTCTGAAGTGATCAGGTATCACTTTTTTATGAAAAAAGCCACAAAATTCATTTGTGCTAAGAAAAATTTGGCCCAGGGACGCATGGGTGGCTCAGTCGTTAAAGCGTCTGCCATCAGCTCAGGTCATGATCCCAGGGTCCTGGGATCGAGCCCCACATCGGGCTCCCTGCTCGGCGGGAAGTCTGCTTCTCCCTCTCCCACTCCCCCTGCCTGCGTTCCCTCTCTCGCTGTGTCTCTCTCTGTCAAATAAGTACATAAAATCTTTAAAAAAAGAAAGAATGAAAGAAAAATTCGGCACGAGGGGCAGACGGCGGGTGATCAGCCACACTCGGGCCGCCGCTCCGCAAACACGGCAGCACGAGAAGCCACGCAGGAGCAGGGCCACAGTCTCCCTGCATCACACCCTGCGGCGGCCGCCAGAGACCACAGGGCCTTCAGCCCGAAACGGGAATGATCTGAGTCTTCCTCGTCAGCCCCCGAAGGAAGCTCCTGGCTACGGCTCCTCATGACACAGGCCTGCGCGTGGCACGGAGCCCACCAGCACACGACCGAGGGACAAATGAGGAGCCTGGGAACATTCACGGCAAAACTCCAAACCTGCCACCACCGAGCTGCCTCAAAGCTGGGACGCCCACTGAGTCACAGCCAGCCCACTGGCAAGTGGAAGTTGTGGGGGCCACCCCACCCCAAAGGGCCCAGAGCTGTGGGACTCCGGCCTTCCGAGCCTCAGCTCTCCACCCGCCGGAGAAAAGCTACCCCTCAGGGTGGCCATGCTGACGAGACGGGCTCACAGGGAAAGTGTTCGGCAAACTACTGAGGACGCACAGACACGGGGAGCGGTGTTTTAGGGGAAAACCCTACAGCTCAGATAAAAGATGAGGCAGGCGTCTCCCCAGCAGGGCTGGGAGGTGGGAAGGGCCAGCTGTGGGGAGCCCTGATGAGGCCCAGGCTGCCCCCACAAGAGCTCCGTGAGGCCAGGCAGGACCCTGGCAGGTCACGCCACACTCTGCCCGCCCCTGCGCCCCGCGTGGCCTACCTTGGCGGTGCAGGCTCCTGCCGAAAGGGCTGGCTTCACAGACACGAGGACCCCGTGGCCCAGGCCCCCGCCTCAGGGCACCTGCCCAGCCCTTGTCCGAGCCGCTCAGCAGCACCCGCGTGATGACCCGCACCAGCTCCCGGATCACAGCCCTTGTGCAGTGGGGCCCGCCGGCCAGGCCGTTGGAAGGGAAGAAGAAGGGCTTCAGGTGGTGTGCGAGCTCGTTCCAGTCAGCCACGGGGCTGCGGGCATCTGTGCAGCCGTAGATCAGCTCACCGTTCTTCAGGCAGGGAGAGAGACAGGGAAACGTCACCTCCACGGGCTGGGGGCAGAACACCTTTGTCTCTGCCCACTGGGCAGGAAAAAGGACTTGACACCCTACATTTGTCTCCGTCTGGGGCCCTGCACACCGTGGCCCTCCAGGGAAACCCACCCTCACGCACTGTGTCACTGGCCAAGAGGCAAATCCCATTAGAACATGTAATAGAACAAATGTTCCCAAAAACCTAAGACCGGTCCTGGCCTAAAACACAAGGCCTCAGGCAAACGCAGCCCAAAGCCCAAACCCCCAAAGACCCCAGGCTGTTTATCCGAGAAGCCATGTGACACCGGTGCTCCTAAGGGACACACAGTGTCAGTCTGACCCCGAGCAGGCAAACTTCTTGGCCAGTGTGGGTATCCGTGGGCCACCTGCATCTTGGGGACTTCTGTCCTCTGCGACAGGCTGGGCCACGCTTCCTGCCAGGGCGGGTGAGGCTGCCCGTGTCACCACGTGCACTGTTTCGTCCCCAAGGCCATCCTGCCTTTTAAAACCAAGTCCAGCAAAGACACTCCCATGGCACCAACATTCCCAGGGCTGCGAGCAGGGCTGCCAAGTGGGCTGACCCTGTGACCAAGGGACCCTGATCCCCACACGCCTGAGCAGCAGTGACCAACTCCTTGTCCCCTGGTTTCCCCATCTGAGAGAGAGTGTGGTCAGCAGTCCCCGGACAGTCCCCAGGGGCCCCGACACTCACACCCTGTAGCCCCCTCCCCACGGTGGAGCGTGAGCCACAGCACATCCCTGGCAAGACCACGTTACAAAAGATGCTATGGCTTCCCTCTCGTGCCGCTCCTCTCAAGCCACGTGGCCCCGCTGAGCAGACCCTGGAGCTCCGCCCCCGGCCAGGAACCAAGGCGTCCTGCCCACACCATTAAGGACACCATCCTGGGAGCCCAGCCTCAGGCCCTCGCCAAGCTGTCAGAGAGGACACGGCTTCGAGAGGGACCCGGCGCCAGGGCCAGCTATGCCGCCCGATTCCAGGCCATGACACTGAGCGCCGGGGTGTGGTTGTTACGTAGCAGTGGGGATTGATCTGGACTGACCCCAGCAATGTCCTCCTAACACAGAGGAGGACGGTCCCTGCCCTGGGTGGCACTTGGCAATTCAGTCCCCAAGGTGTGGACTGGGCATTCGTCCTTCATCTAGGTCCTGCGATGCAGGAGTGCGCGTGATGCCTCCCGGGGGGTCTCCTGTCATGCGTCGGAGCAAGAGGCACACAGCTGAGGTCACTGCTGGCCCCGGGACCCAGGGAAGCCGTGACGAGACGACTGGCCCTTGAGATGGGCCTTACCAGCAGGAAGAAGGCGTGCCAGGCAGAGGGCCAGCAGGAGCTCCTGCTGGGGAAGGAGACCAAGGCGAAGCACTAAGGGAAACCGGGCACTGGGGGCCGCCACCAGGTCTGGTGCGGGAGCCGCCCTCCTCCAGGCCTGTGAGCCGCTGGGGGACTGCTGGCCGGCGGAAGCCTCTTCTCCCCAGGGTCTAAAATCCACGCAAGTACAGATGATTGTGACATCAGCGGAGTGCCATTGTCCCGGGCTCCATGACAAGGCGCCACATCCCCCACGTCTCCCGAGTGCCCAGTGTCGGGGTGGACACGGCCACAGCTGTGGAGTCTGTGCAGAACACTCAGCACGCAGGGAAGAGACTCCCACAGCGGACGGTGGTGGCACCAGCCACGGCCCGGGAAACGGCCCACACCTGACCCTGAGAACCGAAGCCTGGCTCAAGAGCAGCGACGGCACGTGCAGGAGCGCGCACTGTCGCTCCAGAGAGCGTCGGGAAAAGCCAGCCTGTGTCACTTCTCTTAAGCCCGGCCCCAGGGCAGGCACACTCAGCAAAGGGTCCGCCGGGAAGACTGCCCGCCTCACTGAAGGTTCCAGATCAATCCCCAGATGAAAGAGGATTCATCTTTAGGACTGAAATATAAAGTCCCTTCAGTCTTCATAACAATTAAAAATAAAAACTGACTGTGAAATAGGCCCTTTTTCTAGAATTGGGAAGGTGGAGGCAGATGGGTTAAAGTCCATTCACTCTGACCAGATTTCTGAGCCCGATGGGGGAAAGCAGGTGGAGAAGAGGCTCCCGCCCACCCCCCCAAGCTCACTCCGAGGGACATCCGTGTGCAGAGCATCCCCATCCGCCCAGAGCGGGACGCAGAGGGCACGAGGCTGTCCGGATACAACAGCCCTGCTTCTCCACGCAGACGCAGTGCTCGCAAGCCTGGCCCGCGCCGCAGACTCGCGCTCCCACGGAACGCCGAACAGGGACGCAGCCGGGGCAGGAGGCAGGGTCAGGGGTGAGCAGAAAAGGAGACGGCGAGGGGGACCCGAGCGGACACATTTCCAACACAGGCCACACTGAGCCCTCCTCCAGCTCGGGGCCAGCCCTGCTCCCCGCCCCCCTCGGCCTCACCGGCCTCCCGCCAGCAGGCAACCGCAGGGTGTCGGAGCCGGGGCAGGGAGCCTGCAGACGGCGGAGGAGGAGCTGCAGGGGCCAGCGCCAGTGTCGGGTGGCGGACGCTCCCCGTGCAGGGCCAGGAGCCCAGAGCCACTGAGACTTGGCTCACTGACCAGATCTGGGAACTACGCGGTCCCTAAATCAACTGCGACCAAAGGCACAGGTGGGGCCACTCTCTCAGAGATGCAGAGAACCCCTGGGACGCAGCCCAGCGGAGTCGGGGCCGTCCTGTCCCGGGACCCGAGTTGGGCTGTGTGCACCCAGGGAGCCAAGGCCGCCCAGTGGTCCAGGAGCTGATGTCCCACACTCTAGGGGTCACAGGATGCCCCGCCTGTGGAACGCGGCTTGGAAAAAGAACCAAAGGACTTTGCACCACGGCAGCCCCAGCCCAGACGCCCTCATCTGCGGGACCGAAGTGCCCTGGGTTCGCCCAACCCGGTGTGGACACCCAGCGGCCCCTCCGCTGAAGTGGCACGAAAGAGAAGCAACTCTTACCTTAAATATCTTTAAGTTGTTCTGAGCTTCCTGTAACAAGCTCTTCAAGGCAAAGTGCATTCTCTGCTTATTTCTAAAAGGAAAAGACACGATTGATAGAATTATGAGCAGTCTTTGCTTTCACCTGCCTGAGGCTCAGGGGACGGGACTCAGGGGATGTGCCTCTGAGGGCAGCTTGGAGGCTTCAGGCTCTGCGGGCTAAGGAGCCACATGCCCCCAGCCTTTCTCAAGGAGGCCCCCCATCACTGTTCCTAACCCCCCTGCTCCCCAGCCGCTGCCCCCCACAGCTGAGCTGACCCCAGGCAAGAACCCTGAGCTCTGCCCAGGACCCTGGCTACCGGCCGGCGAGTGGCCCCCTCCCCCGCCCCCATGGAAGGCGGCACTAAGGCCAAAGGAGAAGTGCTCTCTTACCCTGAGTAGAGGTCGAGGGGACAGTATTTACTTATCTGCTTCCACTTCCCGGTTGCCACCTGTTAAGAAAGCACCAAGTGCTGTAAATGACCGGCTGGGGCAGCACGAGGCCAACGCCTCCGAGAGATGACGAGGGCGCTGAAGGTCCCCGCAGAGGCCAGCACCCAGGGGCCCATCATCACTAGTGGGGCCGGGGCTTGAGTCCAACCCCAGGAACCCTCAGCCCTCCTCTGAGCCTCAGGTGGCTGCCAGCCCAGCCCCCCGCCACGAGCAGGGAAGCTGGCAGCCAGCACCTTTTCAAAATGACACAGCGAAAGCGGCCTCTTTCTACAGCCAGCAGCACACGGTCTCACAAAATAACATGGCTAAACTCTGCTAATCAGATGAACAAACCCTTACAATTGTAATGTTCAGGAAGAGGAGGGTATGGCTAGTAATTTCATGTTTGGGGGGAGAAGATACATTGGCACAACCTTCTGAAAGTCAACTTGCTGGTTTCCATCAAATTTGCAATGTGGGTATCCCCTGACTTGGCAAATCTATGAGGAGTCATGAGATCAAGAATGCTCACTGCAGCCTGACTGTAACAGCGAGGTCGGGAAATAGCTTCACAGGGCATCTGCTCCCGTGGGCCACATGCTAAATGAAGGAATGAATAAACGATATTCAGCTTACAGAAAGAGGCAAAACAAAAAATCACCAACATTTATTCAATAAAAAAACGCAATTTGCCTAGGTGGAAATGTTGTTACTTTGCTTAAAAAAAAAAGGGGGCCTCCATATGTGCATATATCCAATACACGCTGAAAAAGCCTTGAAGGATACACAACAAACAATCTTCAAGGATTAGTTAAGTGAAAAAAGCAATTAGCAGAACAACTACATATGGTGAGATCCCATATTTCCTTTATAAAAGTATATGTGTCCATGCACATGTGAGCACACGCCAGAATACATGTGGGAAAAGGCATCATCTCATTTCCACTTGGATAACATGTATGTTTGTGTTGGCACAGAGAGAAGTCTGGAAGGATGTGCCAACTGACAACACGGGTTACCTCTGGGAAATTCCGTATTTTATCAGTTAAATGAGCAGGTATTGCTTCATAGTAAAAACCAGTTCTTAAAAAATCCATCAAATGAATGGTGACAATGAAGACCATCTCCTAAATGCTGACATACCTTATTTTCCCTAAGAGCCTAGAAAGTTGTAACACCACAAAGAAAAGATGGGGTGAGTCAGCAAAAATGGTGGAATAAAGACCTCTGGAAATTCTCTCCTCCATAAGGGCAATGAGAAAACTGGCAAAAACTGTCAGAATCAAAATTTTCAGGGGCACCTGGGTGGCTCAGTCATTAAGCGTCTGCCTTCGGCTCAGGTCACGATCCCCGGGTCCTGGGATGGAGCCCCGCATCAGGCTCCCTGCTCAGCGGGAAGCCTGCTTCTCCCTCTCCCTCTGCCTCTTCCCTCTGCTTGTGCTCTCTTTCCCTCGCTCTCAAAAAAAAAAAAACTTTTAAAAAAAAAAAAAAAAAAAACTTTCAGAATTCTGAAAATTAACCAAAGGCTTGCAACAATCTGGGGAGCATTTACTCAAGAAAAATGGCCAAATCTAGGAACAGTGAACTTTGTGGCATTTTTAATGCTCTCTTCCCACCCCTCTCTCTAGCTCCAAGGAAACCTTAAAAACCAACAACCCCAATCCTCGTGAAAACCCTGGCAGCCACCAGAGGGGGCTGAACCAGGCAGGAGTTTCTCCAAACCCTCATTCCCAAAGAATGGTCATTATGTGACCTATCTCTTGATTTCCCATTTTTGTTACCTGACTCAGAGCTTACCAAGTGCAAAAGGGGCATTTTCCCAAGGGGCATTTGTGAAAACTATCAGAGGCGACTGTTTAACTTCATGGCTACCTGAGAGAGTGGATAACAATTCAATAAAATAAAAGTTGTGGCAAACAATTAGGCTAACCTAAAGCTAAAAAAAAGAAAAAGCTGAGAAATGAGACCAACACAGGCTTTGGAAAGCTACAGCATAACCTGGGCATCTACAAGGCCATGCGCAGGCTCTGGAAAGACCTTAAAAGGCCCTCCCCTTCTGCTGATCTGAGGTTCTGAGGAAGTGAAGGCTAAGGAGAGTCGCAACCGCCATGCTGAGTGTTGATGGTGGGCCCTGTGTGCACACAGAGCCACTCAGCAGAGACTTACTGGTTGCAGACATTCAGGAAAATCTCAGTGCTTAAGAACTGTCAGCCAAGAGTTCTTCATCTATTAAACTATCCTTTAAAATGAAGGAGTGATTAAGACACTGCCAGAAAAACAGTAACTAAAAAAAATTTGTTGTTAGCTAACCTGCCCTACAAGAAATACTAAAGGAAACCCTTCAGGCTTAAATGAAAGGGCACTAGACAGTAACTCAAATCCATGTGAAGAAATAAAGAGCACAGCAGTAAAGAAACTACACAAGTAGATAAACATAAAAGACAATACAGATATATTCTGTTTGTGATTTTTTGATCCCATTCCCTTTAAAGACAGAATGTCCCTCACATGGCATAAGGCAATCGTCAGGAATCTATATTGACAAGCATACTATATATAAAGGTTAATTTGTGAGGGGGAAGGCAACAAAGCTACAAGGAGCAGTTTTTGTACACCAGTGAAATTAAGTTGGTATTAACTGAGCTAGACTGTTTAGCTTAAGATGTTAAATTAAAGAGTGACTAGACAGAAAATCAACAACAAAACAGAAGACTTGAACCACACTCTAAACCAACTAGACCTAACAAACATCTATAGGACACTCTACCCAGCAACAGCAGAATACACAATCTGATCAAGGAAACATGGAACATTCTCAAGGAGACATGAAGTCATGCAGATGTTCTCCAAACTCAGTGAAATGAAATTAGAAATCAATAGCTTAAAAAAAAAAAATTGAGAAACTCACAAATATGAGAAATCTAAACACATTCCTAATAATCAATGAATCAGAGAAGAAATCTACAGGGAAATCAGAAAATTGAGACAGAATGAAAATGCAACATACCAAAATTTATGGCAGGCAGAGAGAGCAGGGATTGCATGGAAATTTATACTTATAAACACCTATATAAAAAAGAAGAAAAATCTCAAATCAATAACCTACATTTCTACACTAATGAACTAGAAAAGTAAGGCCAACCTAAATCCAATGCAGATAGAGGGAAGGAAATAATAAAGATTAGTGCAGAGACAGATGAAATGAAAAATAGGGAGAAAAATGAAGAAAAAGAACAAAGCCATAAGTTGTTTCTTTGAAAAGATCAACAATTATTACAAATCCTTTGGCTAGATCAAGAAAAGTGCCTAAAAAAAAGAAATGAAAGAAAGGATGTTACTACCAACCTTGCAGAAATAAAGAAGAATGTTAGATGAATATTATCAACCAACAAATTAGATGAAATGCACAAATTTTCAGAAACACACAACTACCACAACTG
This sequence comes from Phoca vitulina, assembly GCF_004348235.1. NCBI lineage: Eukaryota > Metazoa > Chordata > Mammalia > Carnivora > Phocidae > Phoca > Phoca vitulina. The sequence continues at coordinate 658,435 of NW_022589807.1, forward strand.
AGTCAGGAAGAAATAGAGAATCTGAACAGAATAAAAATAAAAGAAAAAAATCTTCCAATAAAGGAAACCCCAGGACCAGATGATTTCACTAGTTAATTCTACCAAATGATTAAAGAAGAATCAACACCGATACTCAAACTCTTCCAAAAAATTAGAGGGGAGAGAAGCAAACACTTCCTAAATCATTCTATGAAGCCAGTTATCACCCTGATACCAAAACCAGACAAAACATCACTATAAAAGAATACTGCAGGCCAATATCTCTTAAGGAAAAGACCTTCAATAAAAACAATAAAAACTAACAAACCACATTTAGCAGCATATTTAAGGGATTTTACACCTATAATAAAGTGGGATTTATTCCAGAAATACAAGGGTGGTTCAACATATGAAAATCAATGTAACAGACCACACTGATAGAAAGGAAAGTACCTCATGATCATCTCCATAGATGTGGGACAAAATCTAACATTCTTTCATGATTAAAAAAAAAAAAACCGGGGCACCTGGGTGACTCAGTCGTTAAGCGTCTGCCTTCGGCTCAGGTCATGATCCCAGGGTCCTGGGATCGAGCCCCGCATCAGGCTCCCTGCTCAGCGGGAAGCCTGCTTCTCCCTCTCCCACTCCCCCTGCTTGTGTTCCCTCTCCCACTGTGTCTCTCTCTGTAAAATAAATAAATAAAATCTTTAAAAAAAAAACAAAACTGAAAGCTTCTGCCTAAGATCAGGAACAAGATAAGGATGTCCACTCTTGCTTCTAAACAATATTGTACTGCAAGTTCTAACCAGAGCAATTAGGAAAGAAAAACAAAGGACACCCAGATTGGAAAGGACGAAGTAAAATTATCCCTATTTGCAAGTGATCTGATCATGTATACAGAAAATCCTAAAAAACTACCACCACAAAAAACAAGACAAAAAAAAATAGAGCAAATAAACAGGTTCATCAAGGGTGACAGGATATCAATGTACAAAGAACAATTGCATCTCTCACCTCACACCCATTAGAATGGCTACTATCAGAAAACAAACTAGCAAGTGTTGGTAAGGGTGTAAGGAAAGTGGAACTCTTATGTACCATGGTAGGAACGTAAAATGGCACAGGTGCTGTGGAAAACAGTATGGTGGTTGTAATTAAAAATGAAGTTACCACGTGACCAACAATCCTACTTCTGGGTATACAGTCAAGAGAACTGAAAGCAGAATCTCAGAGGTATTTGCACACCCATGTTCATAGAAGCATTATTTTCACAAAAGCCAAAAGACAGAAGCAACCCAGTGTCTACCACTGGATAAATGGATTAAAAATGTGGTATATATATTCAACAGACTATTATTCAGTCTTTTTTTTTTTAAGATTTTATTTATTTATTTGACAGAGAGAGACACAGTGAGAGAGGGAACACAAGCAGGGGGAGTGGGAGAGGGAGAAGCAAGCTTCCTGCCAAGCAGGGACCCCGATGTGGGGCTCAATCCCAGGACCCTGGGATCATGACCTGAGCCGAAGGCAGACACTTAACAACTGAGCCACCCAGGCGCCCCCTATTATTCAGTCTTAAAAAGGAAGGAAATTCCAACATATTTCACAACATGGATGAACCTTGAGAACATAAGTGAAATGAGTCAGTCACAAAAGGACAAATCCTGTATAATTCCATTTATGTGAAGTAGCTACAGTAGTGAAATTCACAGAGGCAGAAACTAGGATGGTGGTTGCCGGGGGCTGAGGAAAGGAAGTGTGGAGTTGTTTAATGGGGACAGAGTTTCAGTTTGGGATGATGAAAAGTTCTGCAGATGGATGGTGGTGATGGTTGCACAACAATGTAATAACTTAATGGTTAAGGTGGTAAGTTGTATGTTATGTGTATTTCACCACAATTAAAAATACATATTTTAAAAATCAATTCTATTTCTATGCAATAAACAAACTGAAAATGAAATGAAAAAAAAATACCACTTACAACAGCATCCAAAATGATAAAACACTTAGGGATAAATGTAACAAAAAATGTATAAGACTTACACATTGAAAACCATAAAATAGGGGCGCCTGGGTGGCTCAGTCGTTAAGTGTCTGCCTTTGGCTCAGGTCATGATCCCAGGGTCCTGGGATCGAGCCCCACATCGGGCTCCCTGCTCAGCGGGAGGCCTGCTTCTCCCTCTCCCACTCCCCTGCTTGTGTTCCCTCTCTTGCTGTGTCTCTCTCTGTCAAATAAATAAATAAAATCTTTAAAGAAAAAAAAAAAAAACCATAAAATACCACTGAATGAAATTAAAATCCTAAATAAATGGAAAAACATCCTGTGTTCACAGAATATGAATACTGTTACAGTGGCGATACCTCCCAAATTGATCGGCAATTCAGTGGATCCTATCAAAACTCCCAGCTGGTTTCTTTGAGGAAACTGAGAAGCTAAAGACATCTAAATTGGAAAAGAAAGAAAACTCTATTCACAGATGGCATGATCCTATATGTAGAAAATTCCAAAGAATCTACAAGAAAGCCACTCAGCAAAGCTGCAGGGTACAAGATCAACATACAAAAATTAGTTGTGTTTTGGGGCACCTGGGAGGCTCAGGTCGTGATCTCAAGGTCCTGGGACTGAGTTCAGCAGGGAGTCTGCTTCTCACTCTCATGCTGCCCCTCCCCCCCACTCGTTCTCTCCCTCTCTCTCTCAAATAAATGGATAAAATCCTTAAAAAAAAAAAAATGAGTGTTTCTATACATCAGCAATAAACAGTCTAAGAAAAAAATTAAAGCAATTCCGTTTATAATCATATTTACAATATCCTGAAGGAATTATCTAGAAATAAATTTAACCAAAGTGGTAAAAGACTTGCACCCTGGGTGGGGGGCGGGGGGGAAGACTTGTACCCTGAAAGCTATAAAATGTTGCTGAAAGAAATTTTAGAAGTCCTAAGTAAGTAGAAAGACAGCCTGTGTTCATGGATTATAAGTCTTTTTTTTTTTCTTTTTTTTAAAGATTTTATTTGACAGAGAGAGACACAGCGAGAGAGGGAACACAAGCAGGGAGAGGGGGAGAGGGAGAAGCAGGCTTCCCGCCGAGCAGGGAGCCCGACGCGGGGCTCGATCCCAGGACCCTGGAACCATGACCTGAGCTGAAGGCAGACGCTTAACGACTGAGCCACCCAGGCGCCCCGGATCATAAGTCTTAATACTGGTAAGATGGCAGCACTACCCAAAGTGATCTACATGTTCCTGCAATTTCTTTCAAAGTCTCAATAATCTTTTTTTGCAGAAATGAAAAATCCAATCCTCAAATTCATATGTAACTATAAGGAGTCTCAAAAAAAGCCAAAACAATCTTGAAAAAGAAGAACAAAGCTGGAGGACTCAAACTTCCTGATTTCAAAACTGACTGCAAAGCTACAGAATCAAAAAAAGGGCCACACTGGCCTAAGGACAGACATACAGGCCAATGGAACAGAACAGAGAGCCCAGATAGAAACCACCACATTTACAGCCAAAAGATCTTCGGTAAGGGAGCCAAGACCATTCAATGGAGAAAGGACAGTCCTTTCAACAAATGGTGCTGGGAAACTGAAATTAAACGCAAAAGAAATTGGGCCCCTAACTCCCTTTACAAAAATTAACATAAAATAGGGTGCCTGGGTGGCTCAGTCCTTAAGTGTCTGCCTTCGGCTCAGGTCGTGATCCCAGAGTCCCGGGATGGAGCCCTCCGTCGGGCTCCCAGCTCAGCGGGAAGCCTGCTTCTCCCTCTGCTCCTCACCTCGCTCACTCTCTCTCACACTTTCTCACATAAATAAATAAATCTTTAAAAAAAAAAAATTCAGGGCGCCTGGGTGGCTCAGTCGTTAAGCGTCTGCCTTCGGCTCAGGTCATGGTCCCAGGGTCCTGGGATCGAGCCCCGCATCGGGCTCCCTGCTCCGCGGGGAGCCTGCTTCTCCCTCTCCCACTCCCCCTGCTTGTGTTCCTGCTCTCGCTACCTCTCTCTCTGTCAAATAAATAAATAAAATCTTTAAAAAAAAAAAAAAATTTTTCAAAAATTAACATAAAATGGATCAAAACCATAGGGGAAAACCTGCATGACCTTGCATTAGGCAATGACTTCTTAGCTATGACACCAAAAGCACAGGCAACCAGAGAAAAAACAAACTAACCTTTAGTAAAATTAAGAACATTTGTGCATCAGAGGATACTAACGACAGAGTGTAAAGATAACTGACAGAATGGGAGAACGTATTTGCTAGTCACATATCTGATAAAGGATTAATATCCAAAATATATACAGAACCCCTAACTCAACAATAACAACAAAATAACCCGATTCAAAAATGGGCAAAGGACTTGAACAAATATAGCTCAAAAGAAAACATACAAATGGCCGACGAGCCCGTGACAAGACCTGCGCCATCACGAACCGTTAGGAACACACAGATGAAACCCACAGTGAGCTGCCGCTTCATGCCCCCGAGGGTCATAATCACAAAGAGGGACAACAGCAAGTGCCGGCGAGGGTGTGGATGGATTAGACCCTCATACGTTGCTGGTGGGAATATAAAATGGTGCGAGAGCTGTGGACATAGCTTGACATTTGCTCCAAAAATTAAACACGACTTCTCTAAGACCCAGCAGTTGCACCCCTAGGATTCACCCCCGAGAACGGAAAGCAGCGACTCAAACAAGCACGGGTACACGCACGTTCACGGCAGCACTACTCACAACAGCCAAAAGGGAGAAACGACCCACATGTCCATCAAGAGACAAATGATCGACCAGACATTCCCATTCGACGCAAGAGCGTTCAACCACGCTACAGTGTGATGCTCAGGGAAGGAGCCAGTCACAAAGAGCCCACGGGGTCCAGGATGCCATTTACAGGAAATGTCCAGAAGAGGCAAATCCACAGGGGCAGGTGGCTGCCGGGGGCTGGCCGAACGGGGGGCTGGGGAGTGACTGCTGATGGGATCAGGATTCTTTGTGAGGTGACGAAATGATTCTGGAACTGGAATGATGATGGTAGCACCATCATGCAAATTCACTAAAATCCAGACTTAACACACTTTAAACGGGTGAACTGAAGATATGCGAACTCTATCTCAACTGGTGAACGTGAACTACTTATGGAAGAAGACATCAGTCAGAAGCATCTAGGCTTTCTCCCACTGGCCGGGCAGCTCCGGGGGTCGCAGGGCAGGCCCCGCGCGCCGAGGCGGCCGCCTTACCTTGAGGTGCTGGTGCATGCAGTAGCGACACACCCTGTGCTTCACCTCGTGCGTCACGTCGCTGGACAAAGGGATGAACCCGCATTTTGGCTGCAAGATAAACAAGGAAGAAAAAAATGTTTAGGGACCAATCCCATACCTTCCAGGAGACGAGATAACAGAGCATGATACGCAGGAGAATCAGGAGATTTTATGTCCCCAAGAGTTGCTCTGATCTGCAGCCCCAGCGGGAAGAGACCCCTCCCTCATCACAGCACATCCCATCCTGGCTGCTACAGAGGTCTCCCTGGGGAGAACCAGACGTGCCTCCATCACAGACTAGACAAAGCATAACACTGAGCAGCTTCGTGTTTCTTCTGTGACACGATGTGACAGGAAAGCCTCTAGGATGCAGGTCTGCCCCAGCTCCCAGCTCTAAGAAGCAGAACCCTCGTTTCCTCGGACACGGAGTGACCAGGAAGGCCCATCTAACAGCTGTTATGCTCATAGAACACCTGCTGCCTTTTTGTTTTTCTTTCCTTTTCCTCCTTCCTTCCTTCTTTCCTTCTTTCTTTACTTCCTTCCCTCTTCCTTCCTTCCTCTTTCATTCATTCAGTCGAGAAAGAGAGAGAGCACGTGCATGCATGAGCAGGGGCAGAGGGCAGAGGGGGAGGGAGAATCTTAAGCAGCTTATGCCCAGCATGGTGCCTGACAAAGGGCTCAATCTCACGACCCCAAGGTCATGACCTGAGCTGAAATCAAGAGCTGGGTGCTTAACCAACTGAGCCACCCAGGTGCCCCCATCCGCTGCCTTTTAAAACCACAGTGTTGAGGCTCTGAAGACCATACTGTCCGTCACCTGAGACCCATAACATCCACCCTGTGGTCAGGCAAGCAGGACATCAGTCCACACAGAGCACCCGGGGGTGTGAGTGCTCAGGGTCACAGGGGTGACCCAGAAATCACTGCCACAGAGCTTTGGAGGAAGGAGACAAACAATGGCCTGGGACATCTGGGAGGCGTCTCGAGGGGGAGAGGGCTCAGCAGCGCAGCAGACCCTGGCCCTCCTCCACCGGGGGGACAAACCAGGGCTCCAAAAGTAACACAGGCTTCTGGGCGGCAGAGCTGAAGCCACACCCTGGCCCTCCTCCACCGGGGGGACAAACCAGGGCTCCAAAAGTAACACAGGCTTCTGGGCCTCTGCAGAGGTCTCTCCTGAGTAGGAAGCAAAGGAACGGAGTGCCACCCATCAGACGGGCACCCCCGGAACTGAGCTCCTGGAGTGTAGTGTCACCAAGCAGCCAAGGGGCATGGCTTGGAAGGAGGTGAAAAGGGGGCCTGGCAAGCAGCACCCTCCGAGGAAAACAGGGAAGACAGAACCCAACACACTTCCTTCTGCCAGTGGCCATCTGCTGGCTCCACGTCATAGCACCAGGAACGGCCTAAATCTGAGGGTCTGGCCAGTGGGAGGAACCAGAGCAGCAAGGTGCAGGTGACAGACATGAAGGAACAGGAAGCAAGCTGAATCTATGGGAGTTGGGGGCTGGGAAGGGGCCATGAGGCCCAGCGTGGGGAACCCCAGGAGCTTCTGCTGCAAAGTGCCCTCCAGGTAGAAGACTCACAATTTACAATCTGGACCCTTGTTCCCCTCCCCCCACACCATCTTCCCCTTGACACAAGTTCACCTTGATCTCTACACAAAGAATCGGCCGGTGCTCTGCAAAACGGTAGGTCTGAAGTCTGGCTAAATTGGGAAGGCACAGGGCATAGCCACTGAAAGTGTCCAGGTCCTTGTCACAGCGAGATTCTGAAAGACAGAGCCAAGAAAAGACCTGAGAATCAGCACAGGACAGACAAGATGACCAATGGCAACATGGTGGACTGCTGTGGGGGAAGGCTCAGCCCTGCCCAAGAGAGGCCGTGGCCTCGGGCTCCCGCTGGGAGGCCTCCAAGCCTCAGGAGGTCCTGCCTAAGGAGCGTCCGTGTTTATCTGGGGGCTCTGGACACACGAGTGTAACACTGTGATTCAGGGCGGGGGTCTGGGCCCTGCAGAACCGGCTCCTCCTCCAGAGGGGCGGCCAGCTGTGTCTGTGTGCCCCAGCCCCAACCCTGGCTGGCACTCCTCCTCCGTGTGGTCACACCTTGTTGCTGGGAGAAGCAAGCAGTGTGCGCACAAGTCCAGTGGAGAAGCCGCCCGGGAGCTCAGGCAGGTGTCTCTCAGACACGCCCCAGAGCCTCTCCCCTGGTCTGGGTGTCATCTGCATCCCTCAGTGCGAGAAAACTTAGCCATGAGGATACCTGGGAGTTCAGGTCCTTCTACCAAGTCATCAGACCCGAGCTCAGTGTGGGGACCCCCAACTGTGTGAGCGTTGCCAGAAGTGGGGTGGTCTTGGGGATCACCCGCACCTCTGCGATTCCCTTAGCCCAGAAGCTGAGAGAGGAAGGAGGCAACAGCCTCACCTTCCATCCACAACCGGTTCCTTCAGAGCCCTCCAACACCGCTACTTCTTGGAACCAGATGTCGGGCCCAGGACATCTTGTGCGGCGGCTGCACAAGACGCAGCCTCTGGGCCCCCAGGGTAATCAGCCTTCCTCCATTCATGTCAGGAGGCCAATTACAAGGCATTATTACAACGAGGGACAGTTCTTATGACTGCCACGTCGGATACGTTCGATTGGTAATTATAAAACCAAATGACGATGCAGAGCCCCTAGAACAAGCATCAGTCTGCCCTCGTCTAGCGAGGAACAGCCAAGACCCAGTCCTGGCTGGGACGCATCTGTGGCCTCCTTCCCACACCAGAGCCCTGCTCCGCAGAGCACCCCAAACCAGAGGCTCTGGGGCACAACTGCCCTGCTTGCTTTCTCTTTCCTAATCATAGAAGGACTGGACACCGGCCACCCCCCACACCACAGACATCACATCCGGTCTCTGACTGAAAGGAAAAGCTCTCATGTGCCACGAGCAGTGCAGAAAGGCGCGGAGGCGATGGGGAGAAGCGGGCACGTCTGTCCGCTGCCTGCAGGAAGCTGAGCAGCCAGGTGGATTCCCGCTCCTGGGAGAAGGTGCTCAGGGCGCCTGGGCCGCCCCAGTCTCCTGGACTCTGGCAGCCGCCCTCCCCGCCCTAAGTCTGCACCACTCCAGCTCCCCTTCGGGCTCAGATGCTCTGTGCAGCGAGGGGAGCATCTGACGCCCAGAATCGCGTTCACGTGCTCCGAGCACGTTCTAGCTGAGAATAAAGTTTCTGGCAGCAGAATTGCTGAAAACGACATCGACCTAACGCGAGCAGTGTGTCAAACATTTTCCAAATGGAATATTTAAATCGCCAACAAAATTTGCAAGCTGGAACTCTTACCTGGCCTTTCGGACTGTATCTTTAAACAAAGCTGTTTCACGAAATCTAGAGGCAGCTGAACCACTTCCTGTAAGAACAAGTATGAAATACTCAGTGCGCCGCATGAGTGTGAATGTGCTTAATGCCACACAACTGCACACTCAAAAGTGGTGAAAACGGCAAAGTTCATATTATGTGTATTTTACCACGTTAAAAAATTACTTGTATGTGGGTTTAGAAATAAAACCTGCTCTGTTGTTTTGAGGACGCAACCAGATCAAACCGACACAAAGGTTTCTGTGCGTGAAGCGACAGGCCTCCTCAGAGCGCTGGCTTCCACGGTGAAAGGTGCGCCACCCAGTCGGTCACCGCGCCCGTGCCCCGGCTCCCGCCCCGTCTGAGGCCCACAGGGCCGGGCTCACGCGGTGCGAGAAGAAATCCCGCCACGACGGGAGCGCGGGGAGCAGCAGATGGGATCCATCCGGAGCCACAGGCGACTCAGCTGCTCTCAGCACAGGGTCCGCCAGCCCCCTTGCCTAAGTCGGTCACCAAGGTAAAAAGTAGAACTGCATTTCCTTAAACCTTAAATTCCCAATTTTATGATGAGTTCTATTTTAGGCATCCTTAACACTTAGCTACATTTACCAACCCGATTCAGACTCCTGAACCAGCGTGAACCACACCATCCTGCCTGACAGACGGACAGACGGAGGTAGTCAGCAGGGCAGGCGGTGAGCACCTACCTGCACAAAGCATTAACTTAGGAAGAACTACAGTTAAGACCACAGAATTCCTCTCCCGGAAGTGTAACATGGACGGCGTAGCCGCACCAGGTTCCCTGCTGACGCGCACCTGCCCTCGAAGGGATGCAGGATAGCCGCACAGAAGGACAAAGAGCCACCAGCCTGGGGGGCTGGGAGGTGAGCAGCATGTCCAAAGTCTTCCAGAATCTTCCCCCGGAGAAAAGCATCCCCTCACTTATCATCACGTCAAGTTCAAACGTGAAGTTAAGGCTGCCCCAGTGGTGTTCACCTCAGGAGGACTGGGTCCACAAAAGCAAGGCAACACTTTTAAAATTCCATCATTGTCTCAACTGCCGAAGTCCTGAAGATGCAAGACCCGAAGGCACCAGGGAAACAGCCTCTTCCACGTTTCCTAACCTCCAGCTCCCCTGGAGACAGGCCCAGACTAGTCCCCAAACCCAGCATGATGGGTGTGCCTGTCGCTCCGTCAGGGCCTCACGCTCCTGCACGGGCCTGTCCGTGTCTTGTCCCAGGACACAGAGGCGGGAAAGGCTCTCGCCAGGACTCCACCCCCCACCCCAACTGGCGTCAGCAGTCACTGTTTACACATGCTGGTTTTGCCTGAACGTGGCCTTATGCAGGCCAGAGATGTGATGTTCCTGCATTTCAACCATGCCAGGGCCCGCGTCCAAGGAAGAAAAAGCAGGTTGTGTTTCACTTTGTCAGGGTCTTCATGCAGAGGACATGTGTCAGTGGGGTGGATATTCCCAGGATGTGACCTTGTGAGCCCACCTCATTTGCCCAGAGCCCCATCCACTGTGGATAAACAGAACCCAACCTGGAGCCAGAGTGCACCCTGGGCCCTGGGGGTACATCCGGATGCTGTTCCTACCTGCCAGACCACTGTCGGCTGGGACCCTGAGCTCCCCACTGCCCTATGGACCCCTCCTGGGAGAAAGGTCTAGAGCATCCCCCAAGTGCTGCGGACAGAGAAATGCCCTCTCCTCAAGGAGAAAGCTGGCATTCAGCACGGCTGCATTCATTCAGACACCATCCAGGCTGGTCAGAGACATGGGGCTCCCACAGCCATGGGTTTCTGGCCTTCACAACTCACCTGGACAGCTGGGGACCTCACCAGGGCAGTCCTGGGCACTCTCACCCCTGTGTAGCCCCACATCGCCCAGGGCTGACCTACGAGGCCAGGAGGATGCCGTGGAAAGGACAGACACAACTCCAGGACAGGTCATCTCTCAGACGATGAGCTGGGGCAGCCAGGGCTAGGTCATACAGACACTCAGAGCCCTGTGGTGAGCCCACGCTGGGAGGTGCCGAGGCCCCCCAGCCAGCACCACCCTGCCAGCTCCAAGGCTGGCCCACCCTGGAAGAGGGTCCACAGCCCCAGTGGACCCCTAGCAGCAGAGGGCTCAGTGATGCCGTCCGGATCTGCCCTGAGAGCCTCACCAAGCCGGAGCCCCCCCAGTGATGGCAGGGTGCCGGGGGCCAGGGGTCCTGGCATATGCGGATCTCAGGTGGTCTCTCTGAACCTCACGTTTCTCGGCTAGAAAACGGGAATCGGACTACCTGCTCCGTGCCTCCCGTGCAGCCCCGGGAGAGAAGCACTTGGAACACAAGGGTTGTCAGGAAGCACCAAGGTCCAAACTATAGTCCAGAAGCTGGTAAGACTGACACGGAACGTGCCTGTGAATTCAGACTGTGTAAATCAAAGTCACTCACCCCACAATGGACATAGTTCTCTCCCAAAAACTCTTTCATGACATTTTTGCTGAAGTCCACTATGTTCTGTAGGTGCTGAAATATTTCTTCTGAGGTCTGTAAAAGAGAAGCGCAGGGAGGCCTCAGTGACCAGGGGAACGGGGCTGCCATGTCGCGGCCGCACACGCACCGGGCACCCAGGCCTCGGGGGAAGGGAGCCTCACCACGGAGACCGCCAGACCCACCGGAGCTCCCCTCCCGCAGGCCCCGCCCTCCTCCCACCCAGGACATCCCCCTAACCAATGCCACTTTGAAAATCTCTCCTAGCCAAAAATCAGCAGGTATTTGGATTTGGGTCCTCAGCATCCAAATGGAGAATATTTCTTCCCCAGTTAGAGGCTCTTAACCCACAGGCTGTGAGATTTGGGGAAGGAAGGAAATCAGCCCTGAGTCCCTCACTCTGGCCCAGGGTGGCAAGTCCGAGGGTGGACGGCAGGGCCCTCAGGGGCCAGCAGGCCATGGGCTCTCGGAGGATCCCAGACTGAGCTGCCACCCACGCCCCACACGACATGCAGACCCCAGCCTGCGTGGGAGCAAAGCCCGAGAGAACACCCAGAGCACTCCCAGGGGCACCCACAGCTGTCGCCGCAGAGCTCCTGACAAAAAGCTCCTCTTGTCAACAGAACTACCCTACGCAGCTCCTCACCACGACCGGTGCCAAGCCACACCGTTCGTAAAATAAAGACAAACTGCTGCCTAGGAGGACGCTGCCCCACATCCAGAGAACGTGACCCTTCCAGGCGCTGCAGACTGCTTGGGGGAATGGATGGTACAAGCTGCCTGGAGAAGGATCTAGCTTCCACTCGGATCCACCTGATCCCACAGGAACACAACACCCTGAACGCCTCTCGCGGCAGCTGAGACAGGAGACGACCTCCCGCCCAGGGCCACGTTCCTCCACACTGACCACACCGTCCCTAGGCCCCCCAGCTTTCTACCTCGGTCCCCTCATCTCCTTCTGCGAGGCCCTTCATTTCCACAGCCGTCCACCTCACCTGCCCCCTGGCGAGGTCTCTCAACCCAGATGAGCGCTGACTCCTGTTTCCCACACCCGGTGGGGGACCCAACTTCCACCCACCCCTCACCCCCCACCTACTGTGGGGTGGGACCCGTGGCCCCTGCCTGCTCTTTTTAATCACCCCCAGACGAACACCACAGCCGCTTCCCACCTGGAGGGAGACAGACACCGCTACTGGGGGGCAGCTCGCTGAGCATGTGCACGGTGCTCTGCTTGGGTGACTCAGCGACCAGAACCCCGAGCTCCACCCACACGGCCTGCTGGGACTTGAACCGCCATCGGCCCGAGCACCGACTCCACCAGCACAGCTACGGTCCCACAGATGCGGACACCAAGCCAGCAGGGTGGCAAAGCTGAGCCCTGGCCCTGGCCGTCCAGGCCACAAGCAGGGCTCTCTGCCCGCTCCTGGCTCAGCACCCCAGACCGTCCCAGGGGACCCAAAGTGACTCGGGCAGGTCAAAACGCTGGCCCTGCAGGAACCACGGACACCCCACTTTCTGCGCCCAGTGCTGTGTCACATTTAAATTTCTACAATTAGCACTAATACTTGTGCATTAGAAAAAAATCAAACTTTTCTCAAATAATTGTTTTAATGACGGGGTGGCAAACCCACCAATCTTACCTTCTTTCTGCTTGGAGGGAACTTCAGGAAACGCAGCACCACACAACGCTATTGGGAAATAAAACAAAGTCTGGTCAGTGCCTGCCCCAAGCCCGGGGACAAGGGGGTGGCTGTGGGGAGGGGGACCAGGCCTGGGCCCCGGGGCAACCAGAAAACCGGATACCTCTGGCTCAGCCAGCTCATTCCCAGGAATCGATCTTACAGAAATAACTACAGTGCACGGGAGATTGCAGCTACTGCAGACAGGAGTGTGGTGCATAATTCCAAGTAAAATGGAAACAACCCAAGGGGCCAACAACAGTGCCATGGCCAAACACAGCAGGACGCCGTCCACACTGCGGAGCGCTGGAAACGAAGACCAACGTTCACAGATGCGGGGGTGCAGTCATCACCCACTGGTGAGTGAGGAAGGGCACAAACGGGGCTTTAAACACACTCGTGCATGTGTGTATGGGTACAACTCCATTCATGTCAAGTTCAAAAGCCAGTAAGAGCAAGACCTGGCGACTACCCCACAGGTGGGTGGGACTGTCCCTGAGGAACGTTCTAGAAGGGGCTGGTCACAGGATTACAGGTCCATGCACTCCGTGATAATCAAGCTACATACACACTTACGATCCAGGCACATTTCTGTAGGTTTGTTACACTTCATTTTTAAAAGTTCGTAAAATAGGGCACCTGGGTGGCTCAGCTGGTTAAGCAACTGCCTTCGGCTCAGGTCATGATCCTGGAGCCCCCAGGATTGAGCCCCACATCGGGCTCCCTGCTCAGCGGGGAGTCTGCTCCTCCCTCTGACCCTCACCCCTCTCATGCTCTCTCTCTCAACTAGATAAATAAAAAAATAAAAGTTCATAAAATAAAAAGTTTTAAAGTATGTGCGCACTCGGTTTGTATGAAACAGTCTGAAAGGACTCAACACCGGTGACAGGGTCTCCACGGAGCGACAAATGGGACAACTTCTTAAAGTCCGTCCAGCACAAAATGCCGGGAAAGTGGAGACGGGGACAGGCTTGGGGAGGCCCTGCAGCCTGACGCAGGGCAGCTCTGCAGGCGACTGAGGCGGGGCCCCACCTTCACACCCTTGAGGACACTGAGAGAATCTAGGATTTTCACAAGCTGAAAAAGTCAACGAATGGAGGCATGACACACACGCACATTAAACCATCTCAAAGCCCACAGTGAAGGACACAACTTGTCACTTATAAAAGGAACAAAAGTATTCGCTGCTCCGAAAGTCCCAGGCGAGGGGGAGGTGGGGCGGTGGGCGCAGTGTGCCAAGCGACCTGGGAGATGTGCCCACTGAGAGCCCGCCTCTCCACAGCCAGCCCTAACGGCGCAGCCACACGAGCATCTGACCCCGTGGCACGGGGACTCCGGCTGCCCAGGGGCTCTGCGGCCTTGTGCACGAGGGCAAAGGATTTTCTACACATTGATGCTGTGAGGTTGAATGAAAAAGCAGAAAACAAAAACGAACAGGTAGGATTCCCAAGTACCCAATAAAAGCATAAAATGGAAGCAAGTACACCAAAGTCACGACAAAAATTATTTTCGTAGTGGGAAAATATTAGGTGCTTTTCACTTCCTTCCGTCCAATATTCTGTATTTTCTGGGCAGTAATTAGGATCAAATAAGAATGAAAGACCACAAAGAACAACATACTAAGAGAGAGAGCTGTCCGCGAGAAGCCCGAGGGAGGGTGGAATCAAGGCTCCAGGGCCGCCCTGTGCCCGCAGCCACCAGCAGGTGTGCCGTCTCAGGCCCAGGACACGCTGGGAAGACCGCAAGGCAGTGGGGACCAGGCAACTTCCAAGGGAAAGGGAGAGAAACACAACAGAAAGAATTAGCCCCCGGGACGCTGCCCCCAGTGCCCGGCCCTGCTGCTCGTGAGGCCTAGCCACAGCCTAGTCCGTCAGAACACCAGTGACAGAACCCCAGCCCACAGTGTGGTGAGGGGATGAGGGCCAGGACAGCTGCTGGGCTGACAGCCCCACACAGGGCAGACGGCAGCAAGCCATGTCACAGAGGGTAGTCAGGACGCCGCAGGGAGGCCGGACAGGGGGGGCACATGGGGACAGCAGGGGCCTACAGTGGGCAGGACATTTTCCTTCCCAGGCTCCGGCTGCCAGGTCTGTGCCCACAGCTGCCACAGGACTGACACGGTCACAGATTCGAGCGGGGAGGTGGCGGGGGGCAGGACAATGGAGGTGTAAGCCCGGCCGACATCTGGGGGCCGGACACCTGGGGGCTGGGGCAGAAGGGGCACTTGGGTGGTCCCTGAAGGGATGGAAAATCCGACAGCCAGAAGAGAAGTGGAAGGATCTGAAAGACAAACCCCACTTGCATGGAACACACAGTGTGGGTGTCCTGGAGAAGCACGAGCAGGTCCACACACACACAGCGAGGCGGGGGAGCCCGTGCTGCAGTCTGGTCCTTCTGCAGGAGACACAGAAACCTTGCACACCTTCCTGGTCAACAGGGCAACTGCCATCCGGACTGAGGAAGCAGCGCAGGGCGGGCGGGGAAGCCACCAAGCCACAGCAGGAGACCAGGCCCAGACGGGCAGAGCCCGCACACCAGGGAGGCCGAGCTCGGCTCACCAAGGTCAGGGCTGGAAATAACAAATCCTAACATGTGACTACAGGTGATCCTGGGAACAATTACAGGCAGGGCCACGGGCAGAGCTCTCTGATGAGGACTCCCCAAGAAAGAAGTCACATCAGCTATATCAACCTGAACAAGCAGGTTGAAAATTCCAAATAGAGAATGAGCTACTTCTTAAAAAAAAAAAATACTAGAGGCGACAAAAAGCTAAGATTCTTTGAACTAGATTCAGCAGAAAATTAAAAAAAAAAAAAGCCCAGAACAGAACAACCCTGAACTGTTTGCAACATCTCCATTACATATGATCTACAACCCAGGATCTTGAACCCAAGACGAGAAGAGGAGTCTGACGGCCCCTGACTGCTTGAACCTCGCATCTTCAGGACCCAGACCAACACCCAGGGCATCCAAACAATCACAGAGGTAAATGATCCAACACCCCCTCAGAATCTCAGAAAGGCTGTAAAACCGGAGAGGGCAGAAACGAGCTGCTTCCCTCACGCTTTTGCAGAAGATCCTTGTTGGCAGGATTCGTGTTTACCTGTCGACAGGGAGCAAAGCATCCCTGGAGCTGAGTGTGACAGCCCCCGGTGAGGGGAGCTGGATGGGAGGGCAGCTCGCTCCCCCCACTGGGGACACTTCAGAGATGGAGTGACAAGCCAGACTCGCGACCTTCCCAGGACAGGGCAGAGTCAAAGCCACTGAGACGAGAAGGTGAGGAGGGTGAGTGCAGACGGAGAAGCAGAGAGAGAGAGCCCACGCGGCAGCAAGCTGAGGGCAGCCACGGCTTGACCACAGCTCAGCGTGAGCGCAGGTGTGACTGGCTGCTAGAAGCCCCACAGCATCCTTGGGCTACAGCAGTAGTGGGCAGTGCGTGCCCACCGGGGAGATGCCTTTGCCCAGGACCCCTCCACCTGGAGTCCCACCGGGTGCGGTGCTGGGCAGGCCACAGCCTCCGAGCAGCACAAAGGGTCAGCGCCGGACCCAGGGGTGCTGAGCGCCAGGCCCGGGGCCGCCGTGGCATGGAGGAGCCACCGGGAGTGGACGGCACCCTGTCAGGAACTGGCCTACCCTCGGGTCTCACACTGCCCAGCCCTCCCGAGCCCGCACTCGGCCCCTCCACACCCAGGCCCCACAGTCGACAAGTCTTGCGCTCCTCAAAGCCTCCCAACCGGCCAGCCCGGATGGCGGTCTGTCACCCCATGTTCCTTCAGTGCAGACCCTTGGCCTCGGGACTGGCATGCCAGCACCCAGGTGCTCATGCTGGAGAGAAGATGGCCTTGGCACTTTTTAAGGACGCTAAGTTCTGAAAGTTGAGTGGGAAAGTGACAGTCTCCCGACCTGTAGAACCCCAGCAAAGCTGCCCTCCCCCTGGACTGAATGAGGAGAGTCTGGGGAGCAGGAGCCCTTGTTCACTCTCCCCTGCACATGCACCCTGTCCTCGGGCACAGCAGGGCCCTGAAACGCTGTCTCCTGGGCTCTACCCTCCTTCCCATGCCTCAAGGCCCAGGCGAAGCACAAAGGCCTCTCCACATTCAACAGACACGGTCAGAAACTTCACTTGCTGGGAACATTTCCCCACAAGACTACTTGCAACAAGGAGCTAACAACAACCACGCAGGAATGAGAGTAGCTTTACGTGACATTAAGATACACCACCCATCATCCTAAGGAACTGGAACATGAGCATTTCTTCTGTGAAAGGGTTCAGGGGTCACCACAGTAACCCAACAACCAAAGGGACCCAGGCTGGAATATCCCGTGCTCTGCCCCACCCTCAAACACCATGGGGGCCCAGCAGACGATGCAAAGAACGGCTTTAGGTTAAGCCTTGCCCATTATTCATCTAAAGATCTTGACCGAAGCCTGCCGTCTCAGTTCAGCTTCCTGACTGTGCAAATGGGTAACAAAATGCCAAGGCAGATCACAGGGGCCACCTGGGCGACTGCAGCTTCCCCTACAGCCAGCGCAGACGCCACAGAGCAGGGCACCACCCGGCAGGAGCTGTTGGACCAGGTCAGGGTGCTCACCAGAGTCCAAAGAGGACGACAGTGTCCACTTGCCCAGCACCTGCTCACCTCATCCTTCTAGCAAGTCCACAATGGGGATTCTGTTCCTAGTTCCACTTTGCAAATGCAGACACTGCGCGTGGGCCAGGCAGTGGCAGAACTGGGACGGCGCCCAGCTGTGTGACTCCAGCTCCCCAGCTCTTAACCCCTTGGTGACACCCCGGGCTCCTCCCCTGCCCACCACATTCCAGCGTGGTTGTATCAGCAAAACGTCAGAGGCTTGGGGCTTCACACAAATCCACAAGCTTCTCTTCCTGGATTCACTCCCTTGCGCGTCCTTACTGCACTTTCTGAAACTCCGGCCCCTCCCTGAATTAAGAAAGAGAAACCCTTTAAATTCTAAAAGATTTTGAAGAAGAACCCCTGGGCAAGACTCCATTATTAACAGCAGCTGCAGGAGCACAGCAATTCCGTGCGTCTCGTTGGATACACTCCCTCGGCGCCCGCCCGCCGGGAGATAACAGCATCCCGGGCACTTCGCCGCTTCCTCCAGAGCTGGGCGGACCCCCATGCGGGCTCCGGCTACCCCTGGGGCGGCCTCTCGGCGCAGCCTCCGCCCCACCGCGGCTGGGCAGTCGGAGATGGCACCGCGTGCGGGCGGGGTGGCGGTGCTGGGGGGACGCGGCCCTGACCTGGGGAAGGGGTGACACTAGGCGAGGGGAAGCACCGACCTGGGGGTAGGGGTGGCACTGGGGGGACGAGGAACTGACCCGAGGAGCCGGGGATACGGGGGACGCGGAACTACCCGGGAGGGGGGAGGGGGTGCGGGGGAACCGATCCGCGGGGAGAGGGGTGCCAGCGGGTCGTGGAACCGACCCTTGGGGCGGGAGAGTGTTGTTGGGGGTACTCGGAACTACCCGGGGCGGGGCAAGGGTGCCAGCGGGTCGTGGAACCGACTGTGGGAGGGAGTGTTGCTGGGGGAATCGCGGAACTCCCCGGGGGCAGGGTGAGGGCCCCGCACCGCGCCAACCTTCCTCCGCTCACCTGCGCGTGGGCCACCACCAGGCTCTTGTTGCCTTCGCCGTGGTACCCCCATTCATTCTCGTCCATCTTCCCCTCGTCCATCCCCCGGTGCGGCCCTGGCGCCTCTCGCGGCCGCGAGCTGGAGGCCGCCGGTCCGCCGGGGCACCAGCCGCCGCCGTCGGGGGAGGAGCGCCTGTCAGCCACGGCCTCCACTCGACCCTGCCGCCCCGACTCCCAGGCTCCGGCCGCCGGAAGCCACGCCCCCGGTGGCTGCCATGGCTGAACCGGGCAACTTCCGGGTTTGCGCCCGCTTCTCCTCCATTGACCGCTGCGGCGGATGGGCAGGAGGCCATCTTGGGTGCTGGCACGGTGACTCACTTCCGGAGCGCGGATTTGAGAACCGGAAAGGAGGTTTCCGGCCCAGGCGCCGGAAGTGAGGCGAGCGGGAGGAGCCGGCGGCTGCTCGGCGCCCAGGACTGGCCTGGCGGGGGATAGAGATCCGGCGGGCGGGGAGATGGGAAGGGGGCGACCGGGCGGGCCCGCAAGTTGGGGAAGGGGTATCGAGGCAGGCCGGGGGTAACGGTGGTCCGCGGAGGGGGTGGTCCGTGAATGTCGGAGCGCTCAGTCGTGGAAGCCCCGCAAGGCACTTGGCGTCTCCGAGCCCCAGCTTCCTTTTCTGTCAGGTGGGCTGTGACTCATCTGATACGGGTTATTAATATCGCCCTGTGCTCGTTACCTGACGCAGAACCACCCCAGCAGCGCCATGAGGCGGACGCATCGTCCTCCGCACTTCACGACTGTGGAAGCGTGGCCCCGGACGAGTGGGCTTCAGGCGCCTGGAGCACGAGGCTCGGGGTTAGTGGCGAGCCCCTCCTGCCGGCCCCGGCGATGCCGCTGGTAGAGGTGCGGTCACGGCTCAGCTGGAGCAGCGGCTCCCAGACTCTCAGGCTCAAGACCACTTCATGCCCTAAAAATGATTGAGGGCCTCAGAAAGCTTTTACTAATGTGGGTTGTATGTGTCGAGGTTTACCGAAATTTAAAAGAATAACATTTAAAAATAAACGTCACACTTTTGGGGCGCCTGGGTGGCTCAGTCGGTTGAACATCCAGCTCTTGATTTCCGCTGAGTTCACGGTGTCCGCGTGGGATCGAGCACCCCGCCGGCTCTGCGCTGTGTCGGGAGCCTGCTTTTCTCCCTCTCCCCATCCCCCAGCTCCCGCGCGCATGCTCATGAACTCTCACTCTAAAACGGATAGATCTGTAAAATAAATAAATGTTACACTTTTAAGAACATATTTCCCAAAAATACAGAGAAGAGTGGTAATTGTTTTACATTTCTGCAAATCTCCTTGAAGTTTGGATTCATAGAAGATAGTTGGATTCTCACATCTGCTTCTGCATTCGATCTGTTGCAATATACTGCTTTGAAGTATTTGAAGAAAACCAAGCTTCAGATCTACGGTTCAATACAGAAAGAGCTACAGACCCAACTTCGAGAACAGCTTAGAGCACCACTAGGCACCTGTCAAGCCCTCAGGAATAGTGGTGAAATGAAGCCGGTGAGTCAGGAAAACAAGCTGATAGTGTTGAGGATTGGCCCAGGTAGGCGGCTACTTGGGGGCCCTCCCCAGGGATGGTTGAAAATGGGGGGGAGGGTTGAAACAGCCCACGCATAGGAGGTAAGTAGTCCCCAAGGGGAAGGAGACGCTCACCCACAGAAGGCCTGGCACCCTCACAAGGCCAGGGGACCCTAAACATGTCTGAGATTGAGTTTCTCAGCATCTGTGAACAGAGAATTAGCATCATATTAAGACATTTCCTTAAGCCTCTGGTGCTGAAAATATTCTTATTTGGGTTTTGTTTTCTTTTTTTTTCAAGGAGCATTTTTATCACGCTGTTTAGAAGTACTAGCATATGGTGATGATTAAAAGATTACATTTGGGTTTCGTGATTGTTTTTAAATTCTCCACAGATGTACCTGGTGGACCATGCCCACCCCACCCCCACCCCATCCCCAACTTGGTACGGCACTGACTACGGGCAGAGACAGGTGCTTTGAAAGCATTATGGTAACAACATGGAGGAGAGTGGATCTATCTGCAGAGGCTGGAGGAAAAGACAGAAAAGACATGAGCATTAGGAGAAGCACCTCTTCCTCTATTCAGCCCATGTGGTCTGACTTAAATTAACATCGTTCCTAGTCTCAAGGCTGGCTTGTGACCTCAGCCTGTGTGCAATCAAGAACTCTATTCTCAAGGAATTACATCAACCCAGGGATTGGTTCAGAGGGGTGCAGAGATGATCCAGGTTTATCCAGTGAAGCTCACTCCTTTGGCTTGTGTTGAAGTGATCATGGGGAGAGTCACCCTCAGCTGGGTGACTAAGAAGCCGGGAGATCTAGACTTCTTTGATGACAGCAAACAGCTGGGAAGTGGTGAGGATGGGAACACCTGGTGAGCCCAAGGATCGAGTCCTACTAGGTTGCTTTTAGGTTTCTGATGCAGCAAATTCCATCTTTTGCTAAAATAATTTGAGTTGAGTTCCTTTCACTCACAACCTGAGGAGTCCAAGCTAATAACTGGGTCCACTGGGATGGACCAGTCACCTCAGGTAGTGATGAAGTGAAGCCAAGACCAAAAGGCCAAGGTTAGCAGGGATTCCTGCACAAAGCCCATGTCACTAGGTCCCAGCTGCACTGCCACCATGGTTAATCAGGGCCTTCTTTTGTGCTTAAGAAAGAAGAAAGGGGAGAAGGGAGGAAGGAAGAAAGATGAGGTGGGAAACTCACCTTCCAGCCACACTGAGCAGCCATCCAGAAACAAGGCGGCAGAACACTGGGAATAGGGGCCAGCGATGAGTACTTCCTGTTGCTGTTGTCACGTGTGTCTGAGGTCCTCACTGCAGTTAATGTTTGAAGGACGTGTGCAGTAACGTGCATCACCTACTGTGACGTGACCCAGTAAGAAGGCACTTCGCTCCTGGTATTTCCCTCCAAAACCTATAACCCCCATCTAATCATGAGAAAAACATCAAACAGACCCAAACTGAGGGACATTCTGCAGCATATCAGACCAGGATTCCTCAAACTGTCTGGGACACGGAGACGTGGACAGACCAGAGGAGCCTAAGGAGACAAGACCCTAAATGCACTGTTTAGAAGTGCATGTGGGATCTGAAAAGGATGTTGGTGGGAAAAATGGTAAACTCCAAATAAAATTTGGAATTTAGCTGGTAGTAATGGACCAATGTTAATTTCTTCATTCTGGGAAACAAACCACAGTTAGGTGCATTAACATGGTGGGAAGCTGGGGAAGGGCATATGGCACTATCTCACACTGTATAAATCCAAAAGAAAGAGTTTATTTACAAAAAAGGAATTCATTTTTCAGCTTCTTTCATAATTACATAATTAAGTATTTTAAAATATATATCAAACCGGCAAAATAAGAGCAATCTTTACAACGTCTGCCCTGGGTGATGGGGAAGGGACAGACAGGACACACACTGTTGGGGGAGAGGGATCTGAATTGTTGGAGCTCCATTTGGCCACATCAGTAAAAGTAGTTGCTGCTAATCCTCTTTGACCCATCATTTCCATGCCTACAAATTGCCCTACAAAACCCTCAAATATACACAGGGTATTTGTACAAGCAGCAGTGCTGGACAGGACTAGGTTCCCAACGCGGGCACCGTGGGACAGCCTCAGGCTGCACTGACCCACCCCAGCATGAGACCTGGAGCCGCGGTCTGCAACCATGTTCTAACAAGTTTCCCGGGTGACACTCAAGCACTGAATTATGGCATACTTGAAAATCACACAGCCCGTCTGGGAGGAGGAGGGAGGGAGAAACAAGGGAAGTAATGTCACTTTCCTCATATATTGTTGATTCAGAGAATGTGTTCATGAAACACTTCTACAATAAAAATTCAAGATTTTATTTTTTTATTATTTATTTGAGAGAGAACAAGCAGAGGGAAGAGGCAGAAGCAGAAGCAGACTCCCCACTGAGCAGGGAGCTTGATGTGGGACTCAATCGCAGGACCCTGGGATCAAGACCTGAGCTGAAGGCAGACGCTTAACCAACTGAGCCACCCAGGCGCCTTTTTTTTTTTAAGATTTTATTTTTTTATTATTTACAATAAAAATTTTAATGAATACATTCTCAATATTTATTTTTTTTTAACTGATGTAGATCCCTCACCTTCTATGCCTGTATGTTGTTAAATACAGGGATAAATGTTTGTGTTTGAATAGAAAAGAACGTAAAAAATATATATGCCTTATTGTGCACTGAGGTTTTCTTTGGGGATCAGACCATGATGAGGTGCCTTGCGTTTTTCTGTAACATTTGAATTTGGCATAAAAGACATGAGTTACCTTTGTAATTGGAGCGGGGGGTCGGGGAAGTCCTGCATGAGGTGGCCTTGGATGCTCAGGTACAGGAAACTGGGCAACCGTTCTAGAGAATGAACTCCAAGATACTCAGGTCACCTGAACTCACCATGGGCAAGGTCCTGCTATCCTGAGCCAATCCTACCAACACCAACATGCCTTAACTGGATAATGAGTCGGGGGGCCTTCGAGGGCACACAGCCCCTTCCCATTCGAAGATATGGTGATGCTGAACATGCTGTTACCCACACCGGTCACTTTCCTGGGGCCTGTGTCCAGAGCATCTGCTCCCCGTCCACCTTCTGCTCACCTCCGTCTCCAGCTTTCACACTCCAGGAAAATCCAAGCAAAGCGGTGACCCTCCTGAATGAGGGCATCATTATCATCTCTGACTTAGACAACACAGTAAAGTACCAGCCATCAAGGACAAGATCGGTAATTTTATCTACATTAAAAATTAAAATCTAGAGGTACCCAGAGTAGTCAAATTCAGAGACAAAGTAGATGGTGGGTGCCAGAGGATAGGGAGGATGGGCTGCTAGTGTTTAATGGGGACAGGGTTCAGTTTGGGAAGATGCAAATGTTCTGAAGATGGGTGGTGTGATGGTTGTACAACATGAATGTAGTTAATGCCACTGAACTTAAAGGTGATTAAAATGGTAAATTTTAGGTTACAGATATTTTACCACAATAAAAAGAAATTAAAATCTCTGCACAACAGTTTACAAAACTGCAATGCACATAACTGACCAAAAAATAAAATTGGAAACATCTAAATTATCCATCAAAGACATACTATGCAGCCATTGCAAAGAACAATCTCCAAGATACATTGCTTCATAAAAAAAGGTAAATTATAAGATACTGGGTATACTATGATACCACTGGTACAAAAAACATGCGACCAGGGTCCCTGGCTGGCTTCTTGGAGAGCACACAACTCTTGATCTTGGCGTCGTGAGTTCAAGCCCCATGTTGGGCATAGAGCCTATTAAATATACATATATATATATATATATATATATATATACATAAACACATATATAACCAGCAAAATGTTCCTATGAGTATACACTATCTTTGAGATAATGCACAAGAAGCTGATAATAGTTACCTATTACAAGTAGAATGTGGTGGTGAAAATAAAATCTTGGCTCTACTCTGCATATCCTTTTTTCCTCCCCGAATTTTGTATATATGTATGTGTTACCTATTAAAAATATAGAGGGGGCACCTGGGTGGCTCAGTCGTTGAGCATCTGCCTTAAACTCAGGTCATGATCCCAGGGTCCTGGGATCGAGTCCCACGTCGGGCTCCCTGCTTGGTGGGAAGTCTGCTTCTCCCTCTCCTTCTGCTGCTCCCCCTGCTCGTGCTCTCTCTCTCTCTCGTCAAATAAATAAATAAAATCTTTTAAAAAAATAGAGGAATTCTGGTTTCCAGTCTTGCATGTAGGATCCTGGGAAGTTGTTGCTCTGTCCTTCCAACAAGTAAACAGCTGAACTGAAAGTCAACAAGCCCTAGCTCTGTCAGAGAAGTGAGGTCGCAGGGCAGGCTGCTGCCACCCAAATCAGGCAGACCAGCAGACACAGGGAGCCGCACCTTCCCGGTGTAGAACCCCTCAAACACTGCAGGAGCCAGTGCCAGACCAGAAAACCTAGACTCTTAACGGTAATTGCTGGAGGCTCTGTGTGGACAGCTCTGAAGGACAAAAACTCCTGGGGACCCAGTCATCGGGGGGCGCTGCACTTTTGCGAGTGTACCTCCGAGAGGCCCAGTAGGGTCTCAGGGTGAACACTGAAGAAAAGAACCCCCTTGTGCTTCTGGCAGGGAGAGGGGGAAAGTAACCCTTTAGAGATATGCAGAGCATCCTGTTCTTCCTAAAAAGACCTGCCTTCAAAAGAAACTTTTACCAGGCCTAACCTACTGGGGTTTTATCAGAGTCTAACCAACCTGCGGGAAGGCACATACCCAACTTCCACCCCTTTTACCGTCCCGTGTGGGGAAGGGGGACACCCAGCTCCAGCCCCCTCTGGCCATCCTGTCCCACATATGGTGGGGGAAACCCCAAGAGGCACTTGTGAAGGCCAGATCCCAGGTCAACAGGCTCACAAAAGACTGAAACCTAATCATACACTGTGGAACACTTCCCCCACTCCCACACTTAACACCACACCACTGAAGGCCTGGAGTTCCTTTTACCCAATACATGATGCCTGGGTTTCAATAAAAACCCACAAGGTATAACACAAAGACAAAACACAGTCTGAAGTGACAGAGCAAGTATCAGAGTCAGACTCACATCTGGCAGGAAGGTTGGAAGAATCAGAGCGGGGATTTTAAATAAGTAGGATTACTATGCTAACGGCACAACTGGAAAAGGTTGACAACATGTAAGAACAGATGGGTAATGTAAACAGAGAGTGAAAATCTAAGAAAGAATTTTGGAAATGCTAGAGACTGCAAATACTGAGACAGATTGAGAATGCCTGTGACTGACTCGTCAGTAGACTGGGCTCAGCTGGGCTCAGACAAAGTCTCTGGACATGAGCATATGCCAAGAGAGACACCAGAAGTAAAGAGCAAAGAGCAGAAAAGACTAAAACAAGGTCACAGAACATCCAACACAACTACAAAAGATGTAACACGTGCATAGGGCAACCACTTGAAGGAGAAAAAAGAGAGAAAGGAGCAGAAGCTATAGTTGAAGCAATAATGACTGAGAATTTCCCCCAAATTAATGTCAGACACCAAAGCACAGATCCAGGATGCTCAGAGAAACCCAAGCAGGATAAATGCCAAAATGAAACGACACCTCAGCATAGGACATTCAAACTGCAGAAAAAATAGCTTGCCTAAAGAGGAGGGAAGATAAGAATTACATTGGATTCCTCCTCGGAAACCATGCAAGCAACAAGAGAGTGATGCGTAACATTTAATGTGTTGGGAGAAGCCCCCACCAACCTAGAATTCTGTACCCTGCAAAACAATCCTTCGTGGGTGAGGGAAAGGAAGGTTCCACGAAGATGAACGTAGGAAGCCCCGGGAGTCTGTATCACCACCTGCATGACTGCATTAGCAGAATCTGTCTGATGTAACTATTTCGGAACTCCAAAGCCTATGGTAGGGTTGCATGGGAAATTGCAGTGAATCTTGGCAATTTCAGCTCTTAGCATGGTAACAGCTACCCATCCCCACCCCTGACCCACAGCAGGCAGCCATGAATTTGTTCTAGCGCAGCTTGCATGCAGCTTATGAGAACTTCATTGGCAATAAGGACCCTGTCCTCCAAATATTGGGGATCTGTGGTCTGATCACTAATTGCTGCCTCTGATCACAGAGACGGAGACAAAGAGGTGGGGGGGCCACTGTTGCTGTGCCTCCCTCTTCTGCTGAAGGAACCACTAGAGAGTTAAAAGGCTGATATGTGCCCCCTCTCATTTTTCTCTTTTCCCCCTTCTGGGAACCAGACATTAAAGACTAGGGCATGCAAAAGCAATTGCATATGTACGGAAAATGAGAAAGTCACCAGTTAACCCAGGGAAAGACATAACCTGAAAAGACCTTAAGTTTACACCTCAGGCTGACCCTCAGCAAAAGACAGCCTATGACATCCTAGAAAACAAAAACAATAACAAAGCAAAACCAGAGGTAGAGAGGAGAATCTGATTTCCAGAGTTGTCACATTATTAGTTTCCAGTGTCCAGTGTTCAATAAAAAGTCACAAGACATGTAAAGAAACAGAAAGTATGGCCTCTTTAAAGGTAAAAAAAAAAAACAATGAAACCAACAGAAATTGTCCTGAAGAAAGACCAGATGGCAGACTTACTAGACAAAGACTTTAAAACAGCACTGTTAAAGATGCTCAAAGAGGCGCACCTGGGTTGCTCAGTCAGTTAAGCGTCTGCTTTCGGCTCAGGTCATGATCCCAGGGTCCTGGGATCGAGCCCCACGTCAGGCTCCCTGCTCATCTGGGAGCCTGCTTCTCCCTCTCCCTCTGCCTGCTGCTCTCCCTGCTTGTGCTCTCTCTCTCTCTCTCTCTCTCTGTCAAAAAAATAAATAAAATCTTTAAAAAAAAATACAGACGCTCAAAGAACTAAAGGAGGATATTGAGAAGATCAAGAATGTGGTGTATGAACAAAATGGGAAGAACAATTAAGAGATAAAAAAACACTAAAAACAAACAAAAAGAAATTCTAGAACTAAAAATTACAGTAATTTGACAGGTACCTGGATGGCTTAGTCGATTAAGTGTCTGACTTGGGTTCAGGTCATGATCTCAGGGTCCTGGGATTGAGTCCCATGTCCTGATCTCCACTCAGCAGGGAGTCAGCTTGTCCCTCTGTCCCTCCCCCTACTTGTGCTCTTTCTCTCAAATAAATAAATAAAATATTTTTAAAAATAATAAATAAATAAAAATTACAGTAATTTGAAATGTAGAAGTCACTAGAGGGATTTGAAGGCAGATCTGATGGGGCAGAAGAATCGGTACTCGAGAATAGAAGTGCTGAAATTTGAAATTTTAGGAACATAAGGAGAACAGGTTGAAGAGAAGTGAACACAGCCTAAGGGACCTGTGGGACACCATCAACAAGACCAATGTACACACTGAGGGCATCCCAGAAGGACAAGAGAGAAAGGGGAGGAGAGAATATTTGAAGAAATAATGGCTAAAAGTGTTCCAAATTTGGTGAAAACATGACTATAAGCTATGCAAGATGTTCAACAAACTCCAAGCATGGCGAACACAAAGACTCACATCAGGACACATAATGAAACTGTCAAAAGACAAACACAGAGAAAATCTTGAAAGCAGCAAAAGAGAAGACTCATCATATACAAGTCCTCAATAAGATATCAGAAATTTCCCCTCAGAAACTTTAGATGCTAGAAGACAGTGGGCCAATACCTTAAAGTGATAAAAGGAAAAAACTGTCAACCAAGAATCCTGTACCTGTCAAAACTGTCCTTCAAAAGTGAGGGTGGGGCGCCTGGGTGGCTCAGTCACTTAAGTGTCTGACTCTTGATTTCAGCTCAGGTCATGATCTCAGGGTTGTGAGATCAAGCCCCGAGTCGGGGCTCCGTGCTCAGCAGGGAGTCTACTTGAGATTCTCTCTCTCCCTCTCCCTCTGCCCCTCGTTCCCCCTCCATCCCAAAGTGAGGGAGTTATCAAGACATTTCCAGAAAAACAAAAAGGGAGTTTGGGACCACGAGACCTACCCCACAAGGAATGCTGAAGGTAGTTTGAAACAGAACATGAAGCCAAATGAGAAATAAAGGTCTCAATAAAGGTAAATACGTGGACAATTATAAAATCTAGTATCATTGTAACAATTATTTATAACTATATTTTTTGTTTTCTATGATTTAAGAAAATAATGCATTAAAATAATTCTTAGTTAATTTTTTTCTACACACAATGTACAAAGATGTAATTTCATAACATCAACAACCAAAAGAGGTGGGGATGGATCTGTAAATGAGCAGAATTTTTGTATATTTGAAGTTATATAGTTATAAAATCAAATTACAGTGTTATAACTTTAGGATGTTAAATGTAATCCCCATAGTTAAGTGCAAAGAAAATAGTAACAGAATGTACATTTAAAAAAGGGGGATAATTAAAACTTTTCACTTCTTAAAAAAAGATTTTATTTATTTGTTTTAGAGATAGAGTGTGCATGGCGGGGGGAGCAAAGGGAGAGGGAGAGAGAATCTCAAGCAGACTCCATGCCGAGCATGGAGCCTGATGTGGGGCTCACTCCCACGACCCTGAGATCATGACCTCCTGAGCTGAAATCACAAATCAGAGGCTCAACTGATTGAGCCACCCAGCAGCCCCTAAAACTTTCATTTTTAAAACAAACAAACAAAAAATGAAAAATACACAAAATGATAAAGACAGAAAGTAGAAAGAGGGTGTCCAGGGTTAGCAGGCAGGGCCAGGTTCCTGCTCGATGGAGACAGAGACCAGATCTGTAGGGGCCAAAGAACAACATGTATGCACTTCATCCCACTGATCTATGCACTTAACAATGGTTCAAATGGTAAATTTTATATACTACGTATTTTGCCACAATAAAAACTTGAAAACAAAGTGAAGGAGAAATGAAGACTTTCTCACACAAACAAAAATTGAAGGAATTTGTTGCCAATAGACCCACCCTGCTTGAAATGTTAATAGAAGTTTTTTGAAGAGAAGGGAATGATAGATGAGAACTATCTATATAAAGAGAACTATGGATCTATATAAAGAAAGAAGAGCATTACAAAAGGAGTAAGTGGAGGTAAAATAAAACTTTTATTGTTCTTATTCTTAACTGATCTAACAGATAGGAGTCTCTTCCATAATAGTAACAGCAACAGCGTTCAACAATTACAGCTTATGTATGAGATGAAAGACAGCAATGATACAGGGAAGTAGCAATGATAGCAGGAGGTAAGAATTAGGAATATTTTGTTATCATAAGGTACACACACAACCTGAGAAGTGGTATGGTGTTATTTGAAAGTGAACTTACATTAGTTGTAAATATATTTTGCAAACACTAAGGCAATGACTAAAAAAAGGTTTTAAAAAAGTATAACTGATATGTTAGGAAAGGAGAGAAAAATGGGATCATAAAACATGTTCAATTAAAACCACAAAAGGCAGAAAACAAGTGGAAGAAAAAAATGAGAAACAAAGAAAAAAGGGCAACAAATAGAAAACTGTACCAAACATGGTAAATATTACTCCAACTATACCAATGATCACTTAGTCAGTGGTTTCAATACAGAATTAAGAGACCAGCTGAGTGGATCAATAAACAAAGACCTTACTGTATGCTGTCTGCAAGAAACCCATTTTAAATAAGCAGACACACATAAATTAAAAGCAAAGGGATGGAGAAAGATATGCCATCCTAACACTAATCCAAAGAAAGTGGGTGTAGCTATATTAATTTCAGACAGGGCAAACTTCAGAGCAGAGGAAGTTAAAGGATAAAGATGGGTTTTATATAAGGACAGAGGGATCGGTTCTCCAAGAATATAACAATCCTTAACGTGTAATCCCCTAACAACAGGGCGTCTGACTATGTGAGGCAAAAGCTAGTAGAATTGCAGGAAGAACTTGAGAAATCCACTATTATAGTTGAAGATTTGAATACCGCTCTCTCAGAAATGGACAGATCCGATAGGCATAAAATCAATAAGGACATAGTCGAACTCAACAGCACCATCAGTCTACTGCTTATAATTGGCAACTGTAGACAGCTTCATCCACCAACCTCCTTCTGAAGCTCACATGGAACATTTACCAAGATCGACTACATTCTGGTCCCCAGAACACTTTAACACATTTAAATGAATAGAAATCATACAATGTATGCTCTCAGAACACAGTGAAATTAAGCTAGCCATCAGTAACAGAATAAAAGAAAATCCCAAAATACTTTCAGATTAAACAACACGTTTCTAAATAGCAGAAGGGTCAAAGAAGAAATTTCAACAGAAATTTAAAAATAATTTGAACTAAATGAAAACTAAAATACAACTTATCAAAATTAGTGGGATGCATTAAAGCAGTGCTTAGAGGGAAATTTACAGCACTGAATGCATATTAGGGGAAAAAAAAGAAAGAAAGACCTAAAACCAATAACCTAAGATACCACTTTAGGAAACTTCTTTTAAAAAAGAGCAAATTAAATCCAAAATAAGAAGAAAGGAAGTAATAAAAAATAGAGCTGAACCAATGAAATTGGAAACAAATCAATAGAGAAAATCAACAAAACCAAAAGCCGGTTCTTTGAAAAGATCAATAAAATTGATAAACCTCTACTCAGGCTAGGAAAAAGAAGTTACTAATATAGGAAATGGAAGAAGGGGTATGACCACTGTGGACATCAAAGGATAATAGAGTAATATTGTGCATAATTATATGTCCACAAATTTGATAACCTAGATGAAATAGACTAACTCCTTGAAAGATGCAATCTACCAGAATTCACACAAGGAGAAACAGATCATCTGAATAGGGTGATGTCTAATAAAGAATTAAAATCAATAATTAGTGATGTTCCAAAATAGAAAGCACTGGGTTCTGCCCTGTGGGTTCATTGATGGGTTTGCTGAATTCTGCCAAACATTTAAGGAAGAAATTATACCAAATCTCTACAGTCCCTTCCAGAAGACGGAAGCAGAGGGAATACGGACCTTAGGACTTACTGTAGAGCTACCGGGGTGCTGGAACAACTCATCCACATGCAAAAAAATGAATCTAGATACTGACCTTACAACCTTTACAAAAATTAACTCAAAATGGATTATAGGCCTATATTTAAGACTCAAAACTATAAAACTCCTAGGAGATAATGTAGAAACCCTAAGCCACCTTGGGTTTGCAATGACTTTTTTTTTCTTAAGATTTTATTTATTTATTTGACAGAGAGAGACACAGCGAGAGAGGGAACACAAGCAGGGGGAGTGGGAGAGGGAGAAGCAGGCTTCCGGCAGAGCAGGGAGCCCAATGCGGGGCTCGATCCCAGGACCCTGGGATCATGACCTGAGCCGAAGGCAGATGCTTAACGACTGAGCCACCCGGGCGCCCCTGCAATGACTTTTTAAACACAACACCAAAGGCATGGTCCCTGAGAAAAATAATTGATAAGCTGGACTCCATTACAATTAAAACCTCCTGCTCTGCAAAAGCATTGCCAAGAGAATGAGAAGACAGCGAAACTGGGAGAGAGTATTTGTAAAACTACGTCTGGTAAAAGTTTAAAAAATTAGCAGAAGATCTGTAGCAGTCACCTCACCAGGAGATGTACAGATGGCAAACGTAAGAAAAGATGCTCCACATACGTCATCAGAGAAATGAAAATTAAAACAAGAGACTACTGCATACCTGTTAAAAGGGCAAAAACTGAAAACACTGACAATGCTGGTGAAGATGTGGAGCGGGCAGAATACTCAATCATGGCAGGTCGGAATGCAAAATGGTGCAGCCACTTTGGAAAACAGTTTGGCGGTTTCAAAGAAAACTAAACTTTACCATATAATCCAGCAATTGTGTTCCTTGCTATTTATCCAAGTGAGTTGAAAAAAAAATATATATATATATATACACATATAGAAAAACCTCCAGCTTTGTTCATGGTAGTAACCAGGATGTCCTTCAGTAAGTGAGTAAATAAACTTACTCATGGAAGTAACCAGGATGTCCTTCAGTAAGTGAGTAAATAAACTGTGGTATGTCTAAACAGTTGAATATTGGGGCGCCTGGGAGGCTCAGTCGTTAGGCGTCTGCCTTTGGCTCAGGTCGTGATTCCAGTGTCCTGGGATCGAGCCCCATGTCGGGCTCCCTGCTCAGCAGGAGGCCTGCTTCTCCCTCTACCACTCCCCCTGCTTGTGTTCCCTCTCTCACTGTCTCTCTCTCTGTCAAAAAATAAATAAAATCTTAAAAAAAAAAAATTGAATATTACTTAGCACTAAAACAGAAATGAGCTATCAAACCATGAAATGTTTGTAGGAAACTTAAATGCATTTTACTAAGTGAAAGAAGCCAATATGAAAAGGCCAATACTGTACAATTCCAATTGTATTACATTCTGCAAAAATAAAACTATGGAAATAGGAAAAAAAAATCAGTGGTTGTCCAGGGTTAGGGGGGATGGAGTGATGAATAGGCAGACCACAGAGGATTTTTAGAGCAATGAAACTATTCCTTTTTATACAATTAAGGGTAGATACATGTCACAATCCACAGAATACACAAGACCAAGAGTGAACCTTAATGTAAATCATGGACTTAATGTGATAATGAAATAGTCTATTTTTTAAGTCTTCCAACAAAGGAAAGCTGAGAACCGAATGGCTTCATTGAGGAATTCTACAAAACATCAAGAGAAATTAAATTAACCCCAATCCTTCTCAAATGCTTCCAAGAAATAGGAGGAACACTTCCCAACTCGTCTTAGGAGGCCAGTATTATGCTGAAACAAAAGCCCAACAAAGACATAACAAGAAAGGAAAACTAAAGACAAGTATCTCTTATGAATATAAATGCAAAGTCAACAACAGACTAGCCCACCAAATCCAGCAGCATATTAAAGTAATGATACACCACGACCAATGGGGATTTTATTCCAGGAATGCGAGAGTGGTTCAGCATATGTAATACATCATTAACAGAATGAAAGAAAAAAAAGCCTCATGACCATCTCAATAGATGTAGAGTTCATTTGAAAAACTCCAACATCCTTTCACAAAAGAAAATACTCAACCACTTAGGAATAGAAGGGAATTTTTCAGGTCAATAAAGGTCATCATGCTTAACAGTCAAAAGATTGAAAGCTTCCTCCCTAAACATCAGGAACAAGCCAACGATGTTTCCTCTCACCACTTCTATTCAGTGTTGTTCTGGAAATCCCATGCAGGACATTTAGGCAAGAAAATGAAATAAAAGGCGCCCTGATTGGAAAGGAAGAAGTAAAACTACATTCACAGAGGACATGATCTTATATATAGAAAACTCCAAGGAATACACACACACACACACACACACACACACACACATACACACTCTTAGTTAGAAAATGAGTTCAACAAAGTAGTAGGAAAAAAATAGGAAAATCAGTTTCACTTCCATTAACTAGACTAGTAACAAACATGAAAACGAAATTAAAACAATTTCATGTATAATAGCATCAAAAAATTTAATATTTAGGAATATTTCAAAACTTACTATAAATTTATAGTAATCAGTAGATAAATTAGTAAAGTAGATAAATTAGACTTCATCAATAAAACACACATGGAATACTGGAATACAATAGTCCAGAAATAAACCTTTGCAAATATGGTCAAATGATTTTTGACAATGGTGCCATGAGAAAAGAAGAGTTTTTTTTTAACAAATGGTGCTGGAAAACCATATATCTACATGCAAAAGAATGAAGTTAATCCCTTATCCTACCCCATATACAAAAATTAACTCAAAGTGGGTCAAAGAACTAAAGGTAAGAGCTTTTGATTCTTAAATTCCACATGAGTGAAATCATATGGTATTTGTCTTTCTCTGACTGACTTATTTCACATAACATAATACCCTCTATATCCATCCATGTCATTGCAAATGGCAAAATTTCATTCCTTTTTATGGCTGAGTACTATCATAGGGAAAAAAGGAGAGAGGAAAGCCAAGAAACAGACACTTAACTACAGAGCATAAACTGATGGTTACCAGAGGGGAGGTAGGGGGAGATGGGTGGAATAGGTGATGGGGCCTTTTTTTTTTTTTTTTGCCCACTTCCTACTTTTTTTTAATTTAAAATTTTTTTAGTTAACATATAGCACAATATTCATTTCTGGAGTAGAATTCAGTGATTCATCACTTACGTATAACACCTAGTATTCATCACAAGTGCCCTCTTTAATACCCATCACCCATCTAGCCCACCCCCCACCCACCTCCCTCTATCAGGTGATGGAGATTAAGGAGTGCACTTGTGATGAGCACCCAATGATGTATGGAAGTGTTGAATCACTAAATTGTAACCTGAAACTAATATTACACTGTATGTTACCTAACTGGAATTTAAATAAAAACTTAAAAAAATAAAATAAAAGTAAGAGCTAACACTATAAAAATCAAAAGACTACAAAGGGCAAAACCTTCATAACATTGGATTTAGCATTGATTCTTGGACAGGACGTAAGAACACAGGCAACAATGGGGCACCTGGGTGGCTCAGTCGGTTGAGTGCCTGACTCTTGGTTTCAGCTCAGGTTGTGGTATCAGGGTCATGAGATTAAGCCCTGCATCGGGCTCACACTCAGCGTGTAGTCTTCTTGAGATTCTCTGCCTCTCCCTCTCCCTGTGCCCCTCCCCCTGCTCATGCATGTGCACTTTCTCTCTCTCTAAAATGAATAAGTAAATAAAATCTTTTTTAAAAAAGCACAGGCAACAAAAAAGTAGATAAATTAGACTTCATCAAAATTTAAAACTTTTGTGTCCAAAAACACAATCATGAGAGTGAAAACACAACTCACAAAATGGGGGGAAATATTTGCAAATCATATATCTGATGAGAGATTAAGATCTAGAATATACAAAAACTCCAACAACAAATGAACAACCCAATTTAAAAATGGGCAAAGAGATTTCTTCAAAAAAGATTTAAATTGCCAATAAGCACATGAAAAGATGATCAGCATCACAAATATTGGGAAAATGCAAACCAAAACCACAATGAGATACCACTTCACACCTACTAGGATGGCTATAATTTTTTTTAAATCAGAAAACAAGTGTTGGCAAGTATGTGGAGAAATAGGAATACCTGTGCATTGTTCATAGGATAGTAGGAATGTAAAATGGTGCAGCTGCTTTTGAAAATAGTATAGCAGTTACTTCCTCAAAAAATTAAAAATTACCATATGATCAGCAATACCACTTTGGGGTATATACCGAAGAAAACTGAAGCAGGGACTAGAACAGGCATTTGTGTATTAATGTTAATAGCATTATTCATAGTAACAAAATGGTGGATACTATCAGTTGTCTACCAACAGATGAATGGATGAACAAAATGTGGTATATACATACAATGAAATATTATTTACCCTTCCAAAGGAATGAAATTATGACATATGCTACAACATGGATAAATCTTGAATACATTATGTTAAATGAAAGAGTCCAGGCAAAAAAAGGCCACTTATTTTATGATTCCATTTATGTGAAATACATAGAATAGTCAACTTCATAGAGACAGAAAGTAGTATTGTGGTTGTCAGGGACTAGGGGAAAAGAATGGGAAGTTACTATTTGATGGGCACAGAGTCTTCTGTTTGGGATGTTGAACAAGTTAGAGATAAATAATCATGGTTGTTGCACAACTATTTAAAATATTAAATTAGGGACACCTGGGTACCTCAGTCGGTTAAGCAACTGCTTCTGGGTCAGGTCATGATCCCGGGGTCCTGGGATGGAGTCTCCCTCTGCCTGTTCTGCCTGTTCTGCCTGCCGCTCCCCTTGCTTGGGCTCTCTCTCTCTCTCTGACAAACAAATAAATAAAATCTTTAAAAATAAATAAAATGTTAAATTAATGCCAGTGAACTGCTCACTTAAAAATGACTAAAATGGTAAATTTTATGTTATGTATATTTTACTACAAAAAAATACCCTGGAATAAATTTAGCCAAGGAAGTACAAAACTTGTATACTAAAAACTATAAAACATTGTTGGAAGAAATTAATAAAGACCTAAAGAAATGGAAAGGCATCACCTGTCCATGGATAGGAAGCCAAAACCACCTTGAAAAAGAAGAACAATGTTGGAGAACTCACATTTCTTTTTTTTTTTTTTTAAGATTTTATTTATTTATTTGACACAGAGAGAGAGCACAAGCAGGGGAAGCAGCAGGCAGAGGGAGAGGGAGAAGCAGACTCCCAGCTGAGCAGGGAGCCCGATGTGGGACTTGATCCCAGGACCCTGGGAACATGACCTGAGCTGAAGGCAGACGCTTAATGACTGAGCCACCCAGGCGCCCTGAGAACTCACACTTCTGATTTTCAAAACTTACTACAAAGCTACAATAATCAAGACTTATTCTGGCATAAGTATGGATATTTAGATGAAAAGAATATAATTGAGAATCCATAAATAAACCTATTCATCCAACTGATTGTCAACAAGAGTGCCAAGACCATTCAACAGGCAAAGAAGAGTGTCTTCAACAATGGTGCTGGAATAACTGGACATCCACATGCAAGAATGAGATTGGATCCCTACCTCACACCACAGACAAAAATCAAAAGTGGATGAAACACCTAAGTGTAAAAGCTAAAGCATAAAACTTTTAGAAAGAAAGATTTAAATTTTCATGACCTTGGATAAGGCAATGGTTTCTTAGGTATGACACCAGAAGACAAGCAGTAAAAGAAAAAAATAAAATAAACCGGACTTCATCAAATTAACAACCTTTGTGCCCAAAAGGACACTATCACTAATGCAAACAGACAACCCATAAAATAGAGGGATATATTTGAAAACCGTGTATCTGGGAAAATATAATACCCAAAATATATTAAGAACTATTACACCTCAGCAACTCAGTTTAGGAGAGCAAGGCCACCTAATTGATTTCAACAGACCAGGGGTCAGACTGCCACCCCAGTGGGCCCAGAATGCAAAGCTGCCACCAGAGTGGGCCTGAAGAACTGAGCACCAAGCTAAAAGGGGTTATTCTCAAGCCTTAAAATCTACTCGGATTTTTTTTCTCCTTACTTGGGACTTATTGAACTTACTTGGGACCCATAACCCCTTTCTTCTTTCTGATTTCTCCTTTTGGGACAATGCCTACCTATGCCTGTCCCACCATTGTATTTTGGAAGCAGATAACTTGTCTGGTTTCATAGGTTCACAGTGGGAGGTGAATATTGCCTCAGGCAGGATCATACCTTGAGTCTCACCCACACTAGATTTAGATGATATGTAGGTGAGGTTTGGGACTCAGAACTGATACAGGAGTGAGTTAAGACTTCGGGAATGTTAGGATGAGAGTGAATGTATTCTGGATGTGAGAAAGATGCAAATTTCATGAGTCTAAAAATAAAACTAAGAAGAAACCCAAAAGAAATTCTGGAGCTAAAAAGTACAACTGAAGTGAGAAATTCGGCAGAGGGATTCCAAGGCAACTGTGAGTAGGCAGAAGCAAGTATTGGTGAACTTGAAAACAGGACAACTGAAATGACTGAAACTGAGAAACAGAAAGAAAGATTGAAGAAAAGTGAATAGAGCCCAGGGGGTCTGGGGCATACCATCAAGGAGACCAACATGCACACTGGGGGTGGGGGTCCTAGTAGGAGAAAAGAGAGAAAGGGGCAGAGAAAATATTTGAAGAAATAGTGAACAAACACTTCCCAAATTTAATGAAAAACATGAATATAAGCTCCAAGTATGATGAACTTAGAGATCCACATTGAGACACATTACAATCAAACTGTGGAAAGACAAAGAGAGAATTTTGAAAGCAGCAAGAGAGAAGTGACTCATCACATACAAGAGGTCTTCAATGAGACCATCAGCAGATTTCCCATCAGAACTTTTGGAGTCCAGAAAGCAG
Organism: Phoca vitulina; assembly: GCF_004348235.1. Classification (NCBI taxonomy): domain Eukaryota; kingdom Metazoa; phylum Chordata; class Mammalia; order Carnivora; family Phocidae; genus Phoca; species Phoca vitulina. The sequence continues at coordinate 696,246 of NW_022589807.1, forward strand.
TGGGCTGATATATTCAAAGTGTTAAAACAAAACAAAACAAAAAACCATCAACCAAGAATCCTATATCCAGCAAAATACAAATCCAGTCAAAAGTGAAGAAATCATGACATTCTCATATAACAAAAGCTGAGGGACTTTTTGACCACCTGACCTGCCCTGCAAGAAACATAAGGGCGTCTTGCATCTTGAAATGAAAAGACACTAGACAGTAACTTGAAGTGATAATGGGACACAGAAGTCTCAGTAACAGTAAATACAAGGGCAATTATAAGATCTGCTATTACTGTAACTTTGGTTTGTAACCACATATTATTTTCTACATCATTTAAGAGACTAATGCCTTTAAAAACTGTTAGTTTATGTTTTTGGACATATGATGTATAAAGATGTAATACTGTGACATCAGTTGAAAGGGGGGAAGTGACACCAGTAATATGGCAGAACAGGAATTTCTATCATCATCCACCCCACAGAACACTGATTTTGATAATCATTCACAGATGAGATTAATTTTTGTGGGAAAAGTCAAGTGGGAAAGTTTCAGAACAGTAGCGGAGCAAAAAAAAAAAAAAAAAAAAAATCTGAGAATTGATGCACAGAAGAGGTCAAGAAGAACAAATTCACTTTACCTGCATCACCCCTCACTGAAGTTGCATAGCTCAGGGCCAAGAGAGAATCCCTTGACCCACAACTTCCCCACAGAAGAAAATGAGAGCATATGAGTTGGCACCTGATTTCCCCACCTGCAGGTCTCTGCCCAAGAGACCCACTTTTTTCTCACCCCACCCAGAATACTGTGATATGCATAGCTGAGGGACTGGGAGAGGCTGGGAACATAGCAGCCAGCACTTGGAACTCATTAAATTTGTCACAGAGCCTAATAACTGCTTTGGAAACTCCATCAGGGAGGAGGCCCATAAGCCCCTGGGGACACCTTACCTGTGGACACCTCCCCCCCCGAACTGGCTTGCAGGCACCCACAACTCTCCATGGGCCTCAACCACCCCATCCCCTATAGCCAGGGCCCTGTGTGGTGTCTTGCAGATGGCCAGTAAACATATGCATAAAGCCAGTCCAACTTTGCAGGACTGGGAGCAGGCATGCAGATTGAGCATTTCATGGCAGTACGCCATGGAAAGTAAAGAGAGGCTCTTAGCATCTGGCCCGGCTTTGCAGGATGGAGAATGCATGTGATCTTAAGTCATCCCCTCCAAGAGATAACAAGAAGCACTGAGCGGACACTTTCATAGGAAAGTTCTGAGAAAGCCTCAGAATCCCTAGCCAGTAAAGATACTTCTCTACTGAAGCTAGTCAGTAAAGATGGGAGCATGTGACTGCTTCTTCAAATGCAAAGACCACAATGCAAGACGTCACAGAATGTGAAAGGTCAAGGAAACATGATACCACCAAAGGAATAATGTTCTAGTAACCAGCCTCAAATAAATGGAGATCTATGAATTGATAATGAATAATTGTTTAAGGAATCTCAGCAAGCTACAAAAGAACAAGAAGAGACAACTCAACAAAATGTGGAAGACAATACATGAACAAAATGAGAGGTTCAAAAGAGACAGAAGTCATTAAAAAGAACCAAATAAAAATTCTGGAGCTGAAGAAAATAAATGAAGTGAAAAATGCAATAGAAAATATCAACACCAGACCTGATCGAGCAGAAGAAAGTAAATTTGGAAGACAAGTCATTTGAAATTATCCAGTCAGGGGAAGAGAAAAAAAGAATTAAAAAGAACGAAGAAATCCTACATGAATTATGGAACATAATCAAGTGAAACAATATATAGTTGACCCTTGAATAACGTGGGTTTGAACTCTTGGGTCCACTTATATGTGGATTTCTTTTTTCGATAAACACAATACAGTACTGTAAAAGTATTTTCTCTTCCTTATGATTTTCTTAACATTTTTTTCTTCTAGCACACTTTATTGCAATACAGTATATAATACATATAACATATGAAGTATGTGTTAATTGACTGCTTATTTTATTGGTAAGGCTTCTGGTCAACTATTAGTAGTTAAGTTTTTGAGGAGTCAGAAGTTATATGTGGATTTTCAACTGTGTAGGGGGCCAGCACCCCTAACGCCCATACTCTTCAAGGGTGAACTATATGCATTATGAGAATCTCAGAAGGTGAAAGACAGAAAGATGCAGAAAGCTTATTTATTTATTTATTTATTTTTATTTTTTTTTTTTAAAGATTTTATTTATTTGAGAGAGAGAGAGAATGAGAGACAGAGAGCATGAGAGGGAGGAGGGTCAGAGGGAGAAGCAGACTCCCTGCCAAGCAAGGAGCCCGATGCGGGACTCGATCCCGGGACTCCAGGATCATGACCTGAGCCGAAGGCAGTCGCTTAACCAACTGAGCCACCCAGGCGCCCCAGAAAGCTTATTTAAAGATATAATGGCTAGGGTGCCTGGGTGGCTCAGTTGTTAAGCGTCTGCCTTCGGCTCAGGTCATGATCCCAGGGTCCTGGGATCAAGTCCCACATCGAGCTCCGTGCTGGGCAGGAAGCCTGTTTCTCCCTCTCTCACTACCTCTGCTTGTGTTCCCTCTCTCACTGTGTCTCTGTCAAATAAATAAAAATAAAATCTTTAAAAAAAAAACAAAAAACAAAAAATAAAGGTATAATGGCTGAATAATTCCTAAATCTGGGGAAAGATATGGACACCCAGGTACATGAAGCTCACATCTCCAAACAGATTAACTGAGACACATTATAATAAAAATGTCCAAAATCAAAGACAAAGATAATTTTGAAAGCTGCAAAAAAAAATAAAAAAGAGTCCTTGAACTTGAAGATAGGAAAATAGAAATTATTGAGCCTGAGGAACAGAAGGAAAAAAGTCAAGAAAGGTAAACAGAGCCTAAGGGACACCATCAACTGGACCTACATACACATTGTGGGAGTCCCTGAAAGAGAGGGGAGACAGAATGGGGCAGAGAGAATATGTGAAGAAAACTCCCCAAATTTGATGAAAGATATGAATATAAACATCCAGGAATCTCAGCTAACTCCAAGAAGCTCAACTAACTCCAACTAAGATGAACCACACCAAGATGTATTATAATCAAACTTTCAAAAGACAAAAAGAGAATCCTGAAAGCAGCAAGGAAGAAGTTACTTGCCACATGCAAGGGATTTCTCTTCAAAAGCTTTGGAGGCCAGAAGATATCCACTGGTGGACACCTGGATTGTTCCTGTGCTGTAGCGATTGTGCATAATGCTGCTATGGACAGGGGTATACAAATATTGAGAGCCTGCTTTCACATCTTTTGGGTATATACCTAGAAGTGGAATTGCTGGGTCATATTGTAATTCTATTTTTAATTTTTTGAAAAACCATCATTATGTCTTTCACAGTGGCTGCACCATTTTACATCCTAACCGACTCTTGTTTTTATCTTCTCTGTTTTGATGATACATACATACACACATATATATGAATTTTACTTATTTTTATTGAAGTATAATTAACACAGTGTTATATTAGTTTCAGGTGTACAATATAATAGTTCAACAATTCTATACATTTTTCAGTGTTCATCATGGTAAGTGTATTCTTAATCCCCTTTATCTATTTTACCCATTCCCCCACCCACACCCTCTGGCAACCACCAGTTTGTTCTCTGTATTTAAAAGTCTGTTTTTGCTTTATATATTTTGATGATCTGTCATTCAGTGCATAAATGCTTTTAACGGTCAGATCTTCTTGCCATATTGAGCCTTTTATTAATATATTATGTCCTTCTTTGTCTCTTGTAAGCTTTTTGCACTTAAAGTCTATTTTGTCTGAGATTAGTATAGGCATTCTTTTCTTTTGGATACTATTTGCATGGAATATCTTTCTGACTTGGCCCACGGTCCCTGTGGCCCAGATGAAGGACAGTTCCAATTGCGCTGCATTTGAACCCCAGGCAGGCTGCAAGGTTTCCTGACCCTTCTTTGGGTTGCTGAGTTACCACCTGCTGCATGCACTGGTAGAACGCAAAGGCCAGGGTGCCCAGCTGGATGCATACAGCCTTTCCTCCTCCGCACCCACTAAAGCAGGTAAATGCATCAACTCCCCCACCCCAGCCTGCAGGCTACCCATCCTCCCAAGCATGGCCTTTGTCTCTGCCTCTCAAAGTCCCCAGAACAGACCCTGCCTGCTTATTCCATTCTTGTGTGATAGTTGGCTACATTCATTCTTCTTGCCCATCACTCCTCATCACTGACAGCCTGTGGTGGGATCACCCCTGAGAGACACCATGTGCACCTGGTGTGGCAAAACATGGGTGTATACATGCATGCCCACAGCCAAACCCAGATTTTGGTTTCATTCATTCATTCACTCATTGCTACATTCATTGGACAGGCACTTACTGGGAGCTGGGCATGGCGGACACCACAGAGGTCGTGAGGTCACAGGAAGTTACCTTCCAGTGGGGGAGGGGGTATACAGTGAAGAAAGGATGGGTTCATTTGCAGAGAAGAAAGTCCTGTTACTGCGGTGGTGAGGACAGGGTGGAGGGAGTAGTCCCTGAATGCAGAGCTTCCTGCGGGCCCACCTGGGACAGGGAGGTCAAGGCCCCAAGCCCAGGAAGCCATTTGGAATTCTTCAGCCAGTCTGGAGAGGAGACGCTCAGGCACAGTTTCCTTGCTGTCTTGTGGCACCTGGGTGGTGATATTCCATGTTGAAGTACATATCTCTGGCCCTGTGTAGCCTGGTGTCACGAGGGCGAGGGAGGAGCACAGGGTCAGGGACCTAGACCCTCCTTTATGGGAGCAGAAGGGACTCCAGTTCACTCAGCAGGCAGTGACGCAAACACATGCTGGTGTGGGGGGACTATCCAGTATAAAGTAAACCCTTGCCTCCAACCCCAGATCTTAGTGTGATGAGGCCACGCCCCACACGCACCTTTGGATGGCACTGAGGCAAGACCTCACTTGTGACTGAGCAGACTGCTGAGGTGGCCCGCACCTGACCTAGGGAGGTCCTAGCCTTTGGACAGCACCCACCACGGTCCGCCCCAGCCAGCCAGCTGAGGTCTGTCTGGAGCCAGTCCTGCTTCAACCATGGAATGCCTGCAGCGGGGGCCACTGCTCCCCAACATAGGCCATGGTCTAAGGACCCTCTGGGTCAGGGTCCTCACCCTTGGGCAGGGAGGGAAAACTCCCAACAGTTGTTTTTATTGAAACTGAAGCAAATAGGAGGTTGGGGAGCAGAACCGCCCTCCCTTCCTGGAAATTGCCTGTAGTCTGTTTTCTTTGTCTATTTTTTTATCCTGTGCCCAGTGCTACCAGATCTTATCATTTGGCCATATTTATTCCAGATCCTTTTCATATTTGAGAAGTAAAACATTACATAAATGCTGCTGAGTCCCCTATGTACCCACTAATCCCACCCCCACTCATAATCTCTATCCCCAATTCAGGGTTTATCAATGCCACAGATTATTCTGCACATGCACAGATTCCCCCTTTACCAACATCCCCACCAGAGTGGTACACGTGTTGCAACTCATGAAACTGCATTGACCCATAATAATCACCTAAGTCCATAGGTTACATTAGGGTTCACTCTTAGTGTTGTACATTCTATGGATCTGGACAAATGTATAATGACAGGGATCCACTCTTACGGTATCACACAGATACTGGATGGCCGAAATCTAGTGGTGTGTAGTGGTATCTCGTTCTAATTTGCAATTCTCTAATGCGATATGACGTTGAGCGTCTTTTCATAGTTTATTAGCCATCTTATATATCTTTTTTTTGTGAAGTGTTTGTTCATATATTATACCCATTTTTAAATTGGGTCAGTTTTCCTTCATTTTTTTTTGTTTTTGAAGTATAGTTGACCCAACGTTACATTAGTTTCAGGTGTCCAACATAACATATTCAACAACTCTATACGTTATGCTGCGCTCACCACGAGTGTAGCTGCCGTCTGTCTCCACACCACAGTACTACAGCACCACTGACTATATTCCCTGTGCAGTGCCCTTCATCCCCATGACTTATTTATTCCATAATTGAGAGCCTGTATCTCCCACTTCCCTTCACCCATTTTGCCCATCCTCCCACCCTCTCCCCGCTGGCAACCACTGGTTTCTTCTCTGTATTTATGGGTCTGTTTCTGCTTTTTGTTTGTTTTTGTTCATTTGTTTTTTAGATTCCACATATACGTGAAATCATATGGCATGTCTTTCTCAATCTGACTTGTTTCACTTAATCTAACACGCTCTAGGTCTACGCATGTTGTCAAAATGGCAAGATCTCCTTTTTCATGGCTGAGTAATACTTCATTGTATATACATATGCCACACCTTTTTTTTAAAGTAAGCTTCATGCCCAATATAGTGCTTGAACTCACACCCCTGAGGTCAAGAGTTGCACACTTTTCCAACTGAGCCAGTCAGGTGCCCCTACACAACACGTTTTTTTATCCATTCATCTATCCATGGACACTTTGGTTACTTCCATATTTTAGCTATTGTAAATAATGCTGCAATAAACATAGTGGTGCATATATCTTTTAGAATTATTGTTTTTGCTTTCTTTGGGTAAACACCCAGCAGCGGAATTCTTGATCCTATGGTATTTCTCTTTTTAATTTTTTGAGGAATCTCCATACTGTTTTCCATAGAGGTTGCACCAATTTACATTCCCACCAACAGTGCACAACAGTTCCTCTTTCTCCACATCCTTGCTAACACTTATTATTTCTTATATATTTTACTCTAGCCATCCTGACAGGTGTGAGGTGATATCTCATTGCGGTTTTGATTTGCATTTCCCTGATAATTAGTGATGTTGAGCATCTTTTCATGTGTCTGTTGGACATCTGCATGTCTTCTTTGGAAACACGTCTTTTTGGGTCCTCTCCCCATTTTTAATAGGATTACTTGGGGCTTTTTTGATGTGGGGTTGTATAAGTTCTTTTTTTTTTTTTTTTTTTTTTTTTAAGATTTGAGAAAGAGAAAGAGAGTGAGAGAGCGAGGGCAGGGGCAGAGGGAGAGGGAGAGAATCCTCAAGCAAACTCCCCACTGAGTGCAGAGCCCCAATCCCAGGACTCTGAGATCATGACCTGAGCTGAAATCCAGAGTCAGCCGCTTAACTGACTAAGCCATCCAGGTACCCCTAAGTTCTTTATATATTTTAGATATTAACCCCTTATTGGTTATATCATTTGCAAATACCTGCTCCTACTCAGTACGTTGCCTTTTTGCTTGGTTGATGGTTTTCTTTGCTGTGCAAAAGCTTTTTATTTTTGTGTAGTATCAATCATTTAATTTTGCTTTTGTTTCCCTTGCCTTAGGAGATATAACTAGACAAATGTTAAGACCAATATAAGAGAAATTACTGTGTTTTCTTGTAGGAGTTTTATGGTTTCAGGTCCAACATTAAGGTCTTAAATCCATTTTGAGTTTATTTTTGTGTGTGATGTAAGATAGTGGCTCAGTTTCATTCTTTTGCATGTAGTTGTCCAATAAACACCATTTATTGAAGATAGTGTCTTTTCCCCATTGTATATTCTTGTCTCCTTTGTTGTAGATTAATTGACCATATATGTGTGGCTTTATTTCTGGGGTCTCTATCCTGTTCCATTGATCCATCGGTCATTTTTGTGCCAGTACAATACTGCTTTGATTACTGTAGCTTTGTAGTATATCTCAAAGTCTGGGATTGTGATACCTCAGGCTTTGTTCTTTTTTCTCGATTGCTTTGGCTATTCAGGGTCTTCTGTGGATCCATACAAAATTTAGGATTATTTGTTCTAGTTCTGTGAAAAATGCTGTTGGTATTTTGATAGGGATTGCATTGAATCTGTAGATACTATGGGGTACTATGGACATTTTAACAATATTCTTTCAATCCATGAGAATGGACTATCTTTCCATTTGTGTCATCTTAAATTTTTTAAAAATATTTCATTTATTTATTTAGAAAAGAGTGTGTTTGCATGTGCATGAGCGGGGGGTGGGGGGGGCGGAGAAGAGGCAGAGAGAGAGGGAGCAGCAGACTCCCCACTGAGCAGGGAGCCCAATACAGGGCTCGATCCCAGGACCCTGACCAAGATCATGACCTGAGCCAAAGGCAGACGCTTAACCAACTGAGCTACCCAGTCGCCCCATTCAATTTTTCTTCATAAATGTTTTAAAGTTTTCAGAGTACAAGTCTTTCACCTCCTTGGTTAAGTTTATTCCTAGGTATTTGAATTTTTTTTTTTTTTTGGTGCAATTGTAAATGAAATCGTCTTAATTTCTCTTTCTGCTACTTTGTTATTATGCAACAAATTTCTGTGTAGTAATTTTGTACCCTGCAACCTTACGAATTCACTTATTACTTCTAATAGTTTTTTAGTGGAATCTTTAGGGTTGTTTGTTTTTCCTTTAAGGATGCTGCATGCCCAACATGGGGCTTGAACTCATGACCCTGGGATCATGCTCTACCAGCTGAACCAGCCAGGCACCCCAGGGTTTTCTATATATACTATCATGTCATCTGCAAATAGCAAAACTTTTACTTCTTTCTTACCAACTTGTATGTCTTTTATTTTTTTTTCTTGTCTGTTGTGGCTAGGACTAACAGTACTAATGTTGAATAAAAGTGGTGAGAGTGGGTATTTTTGTCTTGTTCTTAACCTTAGAAGAAAGGCTTTCATCTTTTCACCAGTGAGTATGATGTTAGTGGTGGGTTTTTCATATATGGCCTTTATGATCTTGAGTTATGTTCTAAACCCACTTTGTTGACAGTCTTTATTATGAATGGATGTTGAATTTTGTCAAGTGCTTTTTCTGCAACTATTCAGATGATCACGATTTTTATTGTTTTAACTCCATGTATCACATTGATTGATTTGCAAATATTGAACCACCCTTCCATCCCCAGAATAAATCACACTTGATCATGGTGTATAATCCTTTTTTTTTTTTTTTTAAAGATTTTATTTATTTATTTGAGAGAGAGAATGAGATAGAGAGAGAGAGCATGAGAGGGGGGAAGGGTCAGGGGGAGAAGCAGACTCCCTGCTGAGCAGGGAGCCCGATGCGGGACTCGATCCCAGGACTCCAGGATCATGACCTGAGCCGAAGGCAGTCGCTCAACCAACTGAGCCACCCAGGTGCCCGGTGTATAATCCTTTTAATGTAGTGTTGAATGCAGTTTGTGAATACTTTGTTGAGGATTTTTGCATCTATGTTTATCAGTGTTATTGGCCTGTAGTTTTCTTTTTTGTAGTGTTTTTGACTGGTTTTGGTATCAGGGTAGTGCTGGCCTTCTAGAATGTATTTAGAGGCATTCCTTCCTCTTCTATTTTTTGGAATAGTTTGAGGAGAACTAACTCTTCTTTAAATGTTTGGTAGAATTCAGCTATGAATCCAGCTGGTCCTGGACTTTTGTTTGTTGGGAGTTTTTTGGTAACTGATTCAATTTCATTACCAGCAATTGGTCTGTTCATATTTTGTATTTCTTCCTGATTCAGTTTTGGAAGAGTATATGTTTCTAAGAATCCATTTCTTTTAGGTTGTCCAATTTGTTGGCACATGATTTTCCATAGTAGTCTTATATAATCCATTGTATTTCTGTGATATCGGTTGTTACTTCTCTTCAATTTATTTGAGTCTCTTTTTTTTCTTGATGAGTCTTGCTAAAGGTTTATCAAGATTGTTTCTCTTTTCAAAGAACCGGCTCTTGGTTTCTTTGATCTTTTCTATTGTTTTTTGGTTTGGGATTTTTTTGGGTCTCTATTTCATCTTTTCTGCTCTTTATTATTTCTTCTGCTAACTTTGGGCTTTGTTCTTCTAGTTCTTTTAAGTGTAAGATCAGATTGTTCATTTGAGATTTTTCTTATTTCTTGAGGTGGGCCTGTATTATTGTAAATTTCACTCTTAGAATTGCTTTCACTGTATCCCAAAGATTTTGGACCATTGTGTTTTCATTTTCATTTTCATTTATCTGCATGTATTTTTTATTTCCTCTTTGATTTCCTCATTGACCCACTGATAGTTTAGTATCCTATGTTTTCTTATTGTTGAATTTTAATTGTTTGTATACTTTGGATAATAGCCCTTTACCAGATATTTTCTCCAAGGCTGTTGCTTATCCTCTAATTCTTTTAACCATTTAATTTTAATGAAGTTCAGCTTATCAATTATATCTTTCATGGACTGTACACAAAACCATAAAACTCCCACAAGGTAACATGAAAGAAAATCTATGACTTTGGACATGTCAATGACTTTTTAGATACAGTATCAAAGCACAGTAAGTTTTAATGAGGGGATTTCATTTGTTTGTTTGTTTTTATTGAGAGTATAGTACCCTTGAAGAGATTTCCTTATTTAAAAAAAATAACATGGAATTGGGTGCTTTATAATAACAGAAATTTATTTCTTATAGTTCTGGAGTCTGGGAAGTCCAAGGCAGGGAAGTGCCAGCAGATTCAGTGTCTGGTGAGAGCCCACTGAGGACACAGCAAAAGGCGAGTTCTCTCGGCCCTCTTTTATAAAGCACTAATCTGACTCATCAGGACTCTACCCTCATGACGTTCTCACTTCTCAAAGGCCCCACCTCCCAATACTGTCACGTTCAGGATTAAGTTCCAACATATGAATTTTGGAGGACATATGCAGTCTATTGCAAATCCCCATGTATTTTAGGATTTTCCAACTATCTTATTATTGAATCTAGTTGAATTTCATTGTGTTTTGAGAGCATACATTGCATGATTTCTCTTCTTTTAAATGTGTTAATGTGTTCTGGGGACCAGAATGTAGTCGATCTTGGTAAATGTTCCATGTGAGCTTCAGAAGGAGGTTGGTGGATGAAGCTGTCTACAGTTGCCAATTATAAGCAGTTGACTGATGGTGCTGTTGAGTTTGACTATGTCCTTATTGATTTTATGCCTATCGGATCTGTCCATTTCTGAGAGAGCGGTATTCAAATCTTCAACTATAATAGTGGATTTCTCAAGTTCTTCCTGCAATTCTACTAGCTTTTGCCTCACATAGTCAGACGCCCTGTTGTTAGGGGATTACACGTTAAGGATTGTTATATTCTTGGAGAACCGATCCCTCTGTCCTTATATAAAACCCATCTTTATCCTCTAACTTTCTGTGCTCTGAAGTTTGCCCTGTCTGAAATTAATATAGCTACACCCACTTTCTTTGGATTAGTATTAGGATGGCATATCTTTCTCCATCCCTTTGCTTTTAATTTATGTGTGTCTGCTTATTTAAAATGGGTTTCTTGCAGACAGCATACAGTAAGGTCTTTGTTTATTGATCCACTCTGACAGCCTGTCTTTTAATTGGTGTATTTAGACCACTGACTCTTAATCATTGCCCTTGTTCTTTGTTCCGATTTTTGTCTTCTTTCTTAGCATACCAGTTATGCTTTTTTTAAACTTCTTTTAGTTGTTGCCCAACAATTTGCAAAATATATTTACAATTAACTGGCTGCACTTTCTTTCTTTCTTTTTTTTTTTTAGGAGGGGAGGCAGGGAGGGAGAGAGAATCTTAAGCAGGCTCCACGCCCAGCATGGGGCCTGATGCGGGGCTCAATCTCACAACCCTGAGATCATAACCTGAGCCGAAATCAAGAGTCGGATGCTTAACCGACTGAGCCACCCAGGCACCCCTATGCAAGTCCACTTTCAAATAATACCATGCCACTTCTCAATTAGTGCAAGTACCTTATAATAACAAAATATTCCTAATTCTTACCTCCTGTCCCTTGTAGCATTGCTTTCATCTCATTTATGCATATGCTGTAATCATAAAAAAATTACTATTATTATTTTGAACAAACTTATTAGATCAATTAACAAGAAGTACAAGGGGGTTTTTACTTTACCTTTATTTATCCCTACTCTAACAATCTTCCTTTCTTTATGTAGTTCTGAGTTTCTGACCTATACAATTTTCCTTCTCTCTGAAAAACTTTTACATTTATTGCAAGGAAGGTGTACTGGCAACAAACTCCCTCAATTTTTGTCTGAGCACGTCTTTATGTCTGTCTTATTTTTCAAAGATAATTTCACAGGATACAGAATTATAGGTTGGTCTTTTCTCTCTAACCAGTTTAAATATTTCGCTCCACTCTCTTCTTGCTTGCATGGTTTCTAAGAAGTCAGATGTAACTCTTATCTTTCACTCACTACAGGTAAAACTCCCCCAACCCCCCCACCCCCCAACCTCTCTGGCTTCTTTTAGGGTTCTTTGTATTTGATTTTCTGTAGTTTGAATATCATGTGCCTAGGTGTAATTTTATTTTGGTATTGTCCCCCTCAATGTTCTCTGAGCTGTAGTTTGGTGTTCAACAATCTGGGGAAATTCTGTCGGTTCAAATATTGCTTCTCTTCCTTTCTCTTTTCCTGCTGGTGTTCCTCTGTGCATATGATACACCTTTTGTTGTTGTCCCACAGTGATATTCTTTTACGTTTTTTTTTTTTTTTCCCATTCTTTTTTTCTCTTTGCTCTTCAGTTTTGGACATTTGTACTGACATATCCCAAAGCGCAGCGATTCCTCAGCTGTGTCCAATCTATTAATGAGCTCATCAAAGGCTTTCTCTATTACTGTCACAGTGGTTTATTTCCAGAATTTTTAAAATCTTTCTTAGATCATTCCATCTCTCTGCTTATATTACCCATCTGTTTCTACATGGTGTCTACTTTTTCCATTACTGCCCTCAATATTAGTCAAAGTTATTTTAAATTCCTGATCTGATACTTCCAACATTTCTGCTATATCTGAATCTGGTTCTGATACTCTGTTTTATAGAGTGTGTTTGGTTGTTTTTTTTTTCTCTTAGTTTTATTATGTTTAAGTTTTTGTTGAAAGCCAGACTGCGATGCACTGGGGAAAGGGAACCAGTGTAAATATGCCTTAGTAATATACTGGTAAGGTGCACGGAAGAGGAAGGATTCTACAGGCCTACAACTAGGTCTGTGATTAGAGCACCTGTGCCCTTGGGCTCTGAACTTCACAAGTGCTTCACAGTTTTTTTCTTCTTTTCACCCCTTCAAGTAGTAAAGTATGGCCAGAGGGGACTGGAGTTGGGTATTTCCCTTCCCCCAGGTCTCCTAGGCCATGGTAAAGTAGTTTGTCCTGAGAGGAAGGCTGGTTAAGGCAGAATACTCTAGGATATTTCAAAATGGCTCCTTTTCCCCTTCTGCTGCTGGACAGAAGACTGAAGGGACTTTTCTCTGACATTCAGTGAGAATCCCGTAGAGCTGCTGGAGGTAAAACTCACATAAGTGTGAGGGTCCTCTATGACTGGGCCCTCCCAGACTTCTCACTACACTGAGCTTTCAGCAACCTGCCAATTACAGTTCAGGTTTTCCTGCCCAGGTTTTAACTGCTCTGGTAAATTGTAATTCTCTGTATCTGTCTCTCTAATTTTAGGGACAGTGGTGTGCCCTGTGACCTCACTTCTCTGACAGATCCAAGAAGGGTGGTTTTTTTTTTTAATTTGTTCAGCTTTTCACCTATTAGGACAAAGTGATGACTTCTAAGCTCCTTACAAGTTGGACCAGAAACTAGAGGTTCTGTTGGAAGATTTTTGAGTACTGATTCAATTTCTCATTATATGTCTGTACGATTATTTTCTCTGGAGTCAGCTTTTGTAGTTGGTGTGATTCAAGGGACCTGTCAATTCACCAAGGTTATTTAATTTGTTAGCATTGTTATAATATCTCATAATCCTTTCTATTCATGTCAGGTCATAATATCCCCACTCTCATCACTGAGGTCAGTAATTTGAGTCTTCTCTGTTTTTCAGTCTGGCTAAAGGTTTGTCAATTTGTTGATCTTTTCTGGGAAATAATTTTGTTTTCGTTTTTTTCTATTGATTTTTCTATTCACTCATCTCTGCTCTATTTACTGTTTCCTTCTCTCTGATGCATTCGGGTTTAGGTTATCTAATTTCTTGGTGTATAACTATTCATAGTACTTCATTGTAATCCTTTATATTTCTGTAAAATCAGAAGTAATTTTCCCATTTTCACTTCTGATTTTTAGTAATGTCTTCTTTTTTCCTGGTGTAAAGGTCTGTTGTTTTGCTGATCTTTTCAAAAAAACAACTTTTGGTTTTGTTGATTTTCTCCATTTCCTCCCACTGCTTATTTCAATATCTCCACTCTAATTCTTACCATTTCCTTTCCTCTGGTTGCTTTGGGCTTAGTTCATTCTATTTTTCTATTTTCTTAAGGTGAGAGATTAGGTTATTGATTTGAGATCTTTTCTTCTTTATATCTTTTTTGACCCACTGATTATTAAGTATAGTTTCATTTACACATATTTGTGAATTTCCCACATTTCATTATTCCTTATTCTATTATCATTAAACAACAGTTTGTATGATTTCAGTCTTTACTGTTTTGTGGTTTAATATGTGGTTTATCCTGGAGAATGTTCCATATGCACTTAATAAGAATGTGTATTCTGTGGTAGGTTGGCATGTTCTGTAGATGTATTAGGTCTAGCTGGTTTATTGACCTGGTATTTTTCTTCCTTTTTGATATTGTCTTGTTCTATTATTGAAAGTGAGGTACTGAAGTCTCCAACTCTTGTTGAACTACTTCTCCCTTCAATTCTGGCAGTTTTTGCTTAGTATGTTTTTGGGCTCTGTTGTTTGGTGCATATGTATTTATTATTGTTGTATCTTCTTGGTAAATTCACTATTTTATCATTATGTAATGTCCTTCCTTGTCTCTCAAAGCAATTTTTGTCCTATAGTCTGTTTTGTCTGATATTAGTACTGTGGCTACTGTTTGCATGGAATTTTTTTTTTCCATTCTTTTACATTCAACTGATAGATCTTTGACTCTAAAGCAAGTCACTTATGACTGCACAGCTCAATCATGGTGTGAGAAATCAATGCAATTTGGCAAGTAAATCTATCCCAGCTCTGGATCTCTGTTGTATGCTTCCACTTCATAATGTACAGAAATACACACAAGCGGCCTGCACAGACAGACTCAGGGTTACCCCTGGGAGGAAGAGTGGGTGCAAAGTGCATGAGAGCTCTGAGGGCTGCCCTCGTTTGCTTCTCATGCAGATGGTGGGTGCAGAGTGTGCAGTTTGCATTTTTTTGCACTTTTTTGCACTCTTCTGAACACTTTTGGGTAAATAAATCTTAATTCCCTACTTGAGAGTAAGATGAACGAACAAAAGGGATCCTGGCATGTGTGTGTGTGATTCTACTGTTCTCCCCTCCTAGGAGGCCCAGGAAGGGGTGTGCTCACGGTATCAATGCAGGGAGACCTTTTCTGTGGGTGAGGTACTGTGGCATCGCCTTTTCCTGCTTAGGAGAAACTCTGTGTGTGGGGGGGGGGGAGGCAATGCCCCCACCTTAGGGACCTGAGTTTACAAAAGCAAGGTTCACAGATGAATGAGATGAACTCACAAGAGCCAGTGTGCTTGCCCATAAGAAATCTGACAAAATGGTAACACACAGCCCTTCCAGATCCACTGTTTGTACACAACTGAAAGGTGAGCATGTACAGAGGAAAATCTGATGGCAGCCCATCCCTGCCAAGATCCCATGCCAGGTGACATCAGGATATAGGCACATCTGTTGTCCCAGGAGGCTCCTAAGGGCGGGAGGCAGCCTAGAGCCTCACCAGGACTGGCAGACAGAGGCATCCCATTATTGTCTGCCTCAAAAAGCACAAAAAAGGGGGGGGGGGGTCATACAATCGGTGTTCACTGTGTGCAAATGGTGACTGTATGTTGGGATGGGTGCCATTTCCTAAATGCAAATTACACTTTGGTTAAAAGCTGACTTAAATTCACACTCCTACAGGACAAAGGCCTAGCTCCACGGCCTGGTACCCCAGACCTGGGGGATGATGACAGTGGCAGCAAGAACCACATCATCAAGTCAGCTGTTGAGCACCCCGCATGCCAGTTACCTAGAGCTTGATAAAACTTCACAACCTCTGAGTCAAGAACTATCATCCCTAACCTACAGAGGGGAAACTGAGGCTCAGAGAGAACTCTGTCAAGGTAAGTGAGCCATTGAAAGGGGGCAATTCAACCAAAGGTCTATCTTCAAACTGACGCTGTTGTTTCCAGCTCTGGGAACCTGTAAGGGGTTGGAGTGAAAACCACTGCAGGCAGAGGAGGAGGTAGGAATGGAGACATTCCCTCTTGGAAAGGAAGGCCAAGCAGGAGGCCTTTCAGTGCCAAATGACCGCCCTCTCCCCCCATTCAGGAGACTCCCACTCCATCCCTGAAATGAAGAACCATGCATGCAAGAATCCAGAGCATGCTGGGGGGTAGAGAAGGCCTCAGCATCTGTGCTTGTGAGTCAAACACCCCAAATGATGGGACTGGGCCAGAGCCACAACGCGCTACTCACATGGTGGCAGCCAAGGGCTGGATGGCACCTGCCCTGCCCAGCCCACTGACAGCATCCCCTCCTCCTCCAGATCTGTCACGGGCTGTCTTTTCCACCTCTTCCAGGGGCCTGGTGGGGCGGCACAGGCCAGCGGGGGAGGAAGATTCCTTTTAGCTACTGAGTTAGAAAAATGAGTCTCTTTCAAGAGGTTTCAAGCTGAACACGGGCTCCAGCAACTGCTACTCAAGCCAGACACGCATCACGAGAGGAAGGAGCCCTGCAGCGACCACAAGGCAAGGGGAGACCTTGGGTGGAGGGAGGTGTCCTGGGAAGAGGCCAGGGCAGTGAGACCCTGGCCTCAGACAGCTGCCCTGAGGTTTAGGCAGTCCCTCGGGCCTGACTGAGGCTGTCAGAAGGAACAGTGCCAGAGTGTCCCCAGGACCTCCTGTCCCCTAAGCCAGGATTTGCCCCTAAGCTCACACCAGGACAAGCTCAGCATGCCTCACAGACATTCCTACAGGTGAATGTGGCTTTGCACTGACAAACAGGTAACTCTTGTTGCCTGAATCGATTCATCCCTGAGTTCACAGAGCAAGAGTCTGAACAGCAAAGGACCCCCACATTATCCAAATCTCTGCTTCTTGAGAGAGGACAGTATGAAGGCAACGTGCTCTCAGTGTCACACTGCTGGGTGCTCACGACACCTGAGGCCCATTGCCGGAGGCATCCCACACCTCCCCTCCCGTCCGCACCTCCTGAAATGGGCCCCAGGCTGCTTCCAGTTCCTACCACCAGAGTTACTGACAGGCTGGTTTTGTTGTTTTAGAAACTGGAATTATGATGCACTGCTGGACCCACAGTCACCTGGAGCAGGGGTCAGAGCAGCCACAGAGGACAAGTTTTGTGCTTTTGTATTATTCTTTATTTATTGGTCCTACCGACATGACCTTTACCAGGCCCACTGTTCCTATGTGCACTGGCTTTGCAGACATTCGTGCCATACGCCCGTGTCCCAAGTTGAGACCGATTGCTCCTTCCTACTCCTTTTCCACGCTCTGCCTCATTTTCTCAGAATCGGAAGGCATTTTTTGTTTGTCTGTTTGGGTCTGTGTAAAGGTTCCTTGGCAGGAGAACATGCATATGATCTTAAAATAAAGACAACATTCTGACACTAAGGTAATGCACAGAAAAAAATACAGTACTCAGACATCATTGCAAATAAATACCCCATACAGATGAAGTTATCGTAAATGTAACATTATTTCTTATGAATCAACACTGAAATAGAAGGTAAAAATAGGGGTCCCTACAACTAGGAATAAGAAATGCTTATTCCAGGAAACAGAATTCTTTTATTCTTGCTACTTATACATTATTGTAATTTGTCCTTTATTTTGGAGGAGAGAGGACACTTTCTTCCTCTGTGAGTACCAATTTTACCATAAGCACAGCCTCCCTCAGCAAACCCGACAGGACGCAGCCCTGGATTGCTGAGGGGCTTTGTCGAGTTCTGTTTCCTGAAATTAACAGTGATTAGTTACACCAAGCAAGAGAATATAGAACCTCTCTTCCTCACATTTGCAAAGAATACTATGGCTAGCCCTCACCCCACCGCACGAGGCCGACAGTGCCGGCGCCCCTGCCTCCCGCTCTTCACAAACGTGGCATGTTGTTCGCACCGCTTGCTTAGCTTGTCCCTCAGGTCCATTTGGTTCCCAAAGCACACTCAACGTGTGTGTGTTCACTTTCCTTTTCTCAGCCCCTGAATTTGCAAGGATCTGCATGGTAAAGAATCACTGACTAACAGAATTTTGCACAATTGCTGTTTTCTTTCCCTCAATGAAGATGCCCAGGTTCGGGTATGAAGGTGTGCGCCCGTTCACACCTACTGGTCCACCCTGGCCTTCAACATTCCCAACTAGCTCTTCACCGTCCACTTGAGAGCATAAACTACGCTGGGACACCTCCCTTAACTGATGAAGGCACTACTGGCAAATGATTACTAACAAAAAGGCGTCGAAATAGAACACCCTAAAAATCGACGACTGTAGGATTTTCTAAGTGTACCACAATTTGGCACAACAACCAGAGTAACAAAACAATTCCAATTTGGAATTTCACTGGTACAGTTGTATAAAATTCTGTTAATCAGTCATGCTTCACAATGTCCTAAAACCCAGAAGATTCTGGAATTTGTAGGTAATACTACTCACTCAATAATTTATCTTTTTGTTTTCAAGTGCCTATTACTGTTTAACCAGAGCAAAGGTCAAGTTTTCTTCTTGTTACATTGAACTATTCCTAAGAATAATAATAATACGATATGAAAAACCCCAGAATCGGAAATACCCTGGATTTCTTAATGAACATGGCATTTAAAATCTGTAATTTCAAACATGAACCGTAATGCCGTACAACCTAAAAGGCTGCTGAACCACAGCGTGGATACGTCTCGCTGAGCTCCTTGCCGGGTCGAGGCCTTCATCTAAACAGTCTAGAGCTACACGCTAGGAAAACACATCCGTGCCACGTGCTGATGTCAGATCAACACGGCGGGAGCTAAGACAGAGCTACAGGACCACGAGACAGACCACGGCATCTGAGACCGTCTCTATGGGAGGGATTAAGGAAGCAAATATAATATCAAAATATCAAAAGTGCACAGGTTGATCGGATAAGAAAGGGCATCTGTAGCAGGGAGGCCCGGTGTCGAGCGTTTCTAGCGGGTTTCTGAGCGAGCCTGGTGGCCGCTGTCCAGGCGGGTTCTTCGGCGCTGTGCAAAGGCCTTCCAGGCAGCAGCTGGTGGCATTCTCAACATTAAAGCTTTCTTGCCTCTGCCATTAAACACTCAGGGAATGCTAACTTGGAAAGAACTGCAGTGGCATATCCAAACACGTTTCTAAGTGGACTTTTAGGCTGCCCTTCCTTCCTCTGCGTGGGCCCACGGGAGGGGGAGGGGCTGCAGTGTGACAGGGCCGCGGCCAAGTCCTCCCGGCAGCTACTCTACAGCTGAAAACGGGAGAAAACAAGACAGCGTTAGAACCGGCACCACTCAGACAACCGAGGCTCTGGCTGGGTGAGGACGTGGTGCGTTAGTCGGCGGCAGAGAAGACCTGCATGTGTTAGGGAGGGCCACCTGCCCCGGTGCCTCAGGAAGACCCCTGCAAGTATGGAGAGAAGCTGCGTGGCAGGCTCGGTGGCGGGCGGAAGCGGCATGCGGGGCCGTCGGGCAGCCATGCCCCTGGAAGACCTGCTTGCAGAGGGGACGGACTGACCCCTCCTCAGGGCGGGAGGGGGATCCGAGACCCGACAGCCCACCAGCAAAGCAGCCTGGAGCTGGGGGCTGGCGCGGCCTGGCCCACCTCTCCCCACTCCGGTTGTCTGCCAAACCCAAGGCAGTCTGTGCAGTGCCTGGAGTCTGGTGGGGACTGAGATGCGCTTGGGAACCGAGGCGAGAGCTGTATGAGGGGCAACGCAAACCCCCTCTGGGCCACGGAGAGATCAGGCAAGGAGCCCTTCAGGGAAAAGACGGATGCCTCGTGTCCTGCAGCCCCCACGGGCAACAGGAAGAGAAATACTGCAAAGTCCTGCCTCTGAACATGGGACCTCAGGTGGCCTGTGGATGCCAGCTCTGGGAACGGAAAGTCCTACAGCTGCCTTTGCTGCCCGTCCCACGTCTGGAACCGCACTGACGAGGGGGAACCATCCACCTCCTGCGTGCGTCCTGGAACAGGCCCAGGGCCGTGCGAGGCTCCCTCCCCACCCTAGGCTGGGCTCTGGCTACAGATGTGGGAGTCCCTCGTTTCAGCCCATCCGCTGGGGGTTTCCAGAGCCCTGTTCTGGGGGGTCTGATGATGAGCACAGAGTGAAGAAACCTGCCCTGAAGGCTGGGACACCCTAAGTACGAAAGGATGGGCTTCCTGTGAGGAAAGGGTCTGGCCAGGCACTTAAGTTTTTCTCACGAAAAAACCCCAGGCCTTGGGCCTGCCAGTGTGTCACCTCGCAGGTCAGCAGACAGGCATGCAGCCTCAGAGAGAGGCTGAGCCTGCTAAGCTCCGTGCCCCACGAGCAGTGCCCTGCGCCCAGGCTGGAGGACGCAGGGCTCGGGGCTGCTATTCTTCTGGGCGTGGGGGAGGGAATTGTGTCCCAAATGTGATGTGCAGTGAGATGCCGCATAAACCGCAAAGAAATCCTCTGTACACTGTGCCAAGCTCCGCGCGGCCTCTGACGCTGTGCCTGGCGCTCGGGCCGGAACCTCTAACACTGCTTCCGGGGCTGGGGCGGCGCCACCACATCAGACACATGCAGGGACATGCAAGTTCAGCTCGGGTCCTGCCCCATCCCCCGCCCCCTGCAGGAGCCAACGGGACACTGGGAACCCCGTGTGCGCAAGGACACGCGGCTCTGACCCACCTTGACACCCTCTCCCCCCCCCCGAGTAGCTGCTGTGAGGGGCGGTCCCGAGGGGTGAGAACAGACACAGAGCTCACAGGGTCCAGGTGGAACAGCACGCCGCCTCGGCCAAATCCGTCCCTCTGTGCATTAGTCACGGTTAAGAGCAGCCTAGCACCGCGGTCCCACTGCTGCCGGGTTAGTGCAGGTGAAGCGGGCAGACGGCGTGCCGCAGGGCCGCTGCAGCCGAGGCCCCGGGGCCCTAATCGCAGCAGACGTTATACTTCTCGCCGCAGAGCACCTGGGTGCTGAGCCCGGCGCCCTCGGCCCTGTCGCCGGCACAGGCGCAGGTGTGACTTACGCTCGGGGTGCCCGGCTTGGCCTTGGAGACGGCCTTGGCGCGGCCCCGCCGGGTCTGCTCGTGGTCCAGCTCGAGCAGCTCCAGCCGCTGGGTGAGCGCTAGCTTCTGCTGGATGGCCATGCGCAGCAGGGAGTTGAGCGTCTTCTTCTCGTCCTCCGCGGCGGCCAGCTGCCGCTGCATCTCGTCCAGCTGCGTGATGTACTCGTCACACCTGCGGGGACGTCAGAGGCGAGAGCGCGGCTGAAGCAGCCGGCACAGCACACGGCACCCGTGGCTGAGGACCCGCCCGGAGGGCCTGGCCGGCGGGCAGAGGGCGAGGGGACTCAGCGGCATCCTGCTCGCTGGGCTGGAAGGTGGCGGCTGCCCCTCGGCGGTTCGGCTTCCTCTGGGAAGGGCTCCCCAGCTGGTTTCCACTAAGGGAGGTGGCAGCGGCCGTGCGGGCCTCCAGATGGCCGAGGGGCACCCGGCCCTCACGGCTAAACCCACAGGCAGGACTTGGCTTGTTTCCGGAGCGGTGTGTGCACACAGTAGGTGCTCAGTAGGTCACCAAATGGCCAGCCAGAGTCTGGGAAAGGCACGTGTGGACGTGCCCCCTCAGTCCTCTGCTTAACTGGGACCTGTGCCCCCTCTGTCCGTGGAGCTGGGAGAGAAACACCCCCTCCAGGTGTGTCCCTGAGGGAGGCAGCGGTGGGCACACCTGTCCCTCCCCTCCACCCGCCACGGGCCTCCCTCTCTGGGGGCCAAGGGCCCAACTGCAAGTCTGTGCTCTCAGCTGCATTTGAGAAGCCAAGTTCTTAAATGGAACAGGTTGCGGAAGTGAGGGTCACCACGCCGCCCACATGGTGAGGGAGTGATTGTGGGGTCCTTCCCAAGATCTTTGCCAGGAGACCAGGGAGCCCTCAGGGAAGCCTGGAACTTTCTTTCCTTGTCTTTGCCCCTCTGACAGCACGAGGAGCAGCAGACCCTGATCTGGTTCCAGCCCCATCTAACCCACAGCCTCTGCCTCCCTGCCCTCAAGAAGGACCTGCCTGGACCACCGAGGTCCCGTCCCTGGTGCCTGCCCAACACCAGCCCTCTGGGTAGTGCAAACACCCGAAACCAGGCCCCCCGAGCAGCCTCCTGCTCTGCCTTCTTGGTGGAGGCATTTGGATGCCCACGTCCACAGCTGGCTGCCCTCCCCAGCTTAATCCCCGATGGGCAGGTCAGACGGGGCACCCCAGGACCCCGCCACTGCTGGGCAGGCCACCTTCCTTGTGAATCTACAGACTCCCTGCTGCGTTCTGGGGGGCTAACTCCCTGTCTGCCGGGTGTCGGCCTCAGCCCACACCCCCTTCAAACCTGGTGCCTGCAGCCGGCCCTGGGCCCTGGCCTCTCAGCCTCTGCTGCCAGCCCCCTCCCTCCTGCAGCGGTGCGGCCCACACTGCAGGCAACAGCCCGTGGGCCTTCACCAGTGGCAGGATGCAGCCCCCGCACGGCCTGACCCCCCGGCCCACACGGGCAGGAGCCACGGGCGGTACCTGGTGGCAAACATGGCGCGCAGGGAGGAGAAGGTGGCGGCGTCCTCCTTGAGGGCCTTCAGCTCGTTGCGCAGCTTCATCATGGTCTCGGTCACCATGGCCTTCTCGTTCTCGTACTTGCTCTTCAGATTGGCCAGGGCCACCTCGGCCGTCTGGGGGTCAGACACACAAAGGGCAGGGGCTTGAGAAACATGGGGAGGGGTCCGCCTGCCTCCGCGGGTCCCCGTCCGAGGCCCAGGGAGGGAGGAGCCCCGCCCGGCCACACACCTGCTTGTTGGCCTTCAGCACCGTGCGCAGCGTGGTGATCTGCTCCCGCTTGGTGCTCAGCAGTGACTTCAGTTTGAGGATCTCCTCCATGAGCGCCTCCCGGTCCTTATCCGCAGCGGGGCCCAGCTCCTGGGAGGCCAGGCGCTGCCGGGACAGCTCTGTGGTGCGGTCCACGGCCGCCTGCAGGTGCCGGATCTGGTCACGGATGATGGCGATCAGGTTATAGATGTTCATGGGCTCCCGACGCGGGTCGCTCAGGGGCGAGGGCAGAGAGGGGCTGGGCGAAGGGCTGCTGTCCCCCGGCCCGCCCTCCGTGGCTGGCGGCCCCTTGGGCAGGACGGGCGAGCGGTGCCCACGGGCCTCGGGGCCGGCCGGGCCCTCCCGGTAGTAGTCCAGCACGACGCGGGCGGGCGTCTCGTTGTTGCACATGCACACGTGGTGGTAGAGGCTGGCCAGCTCCTCGCTGAAGGTCACCAGCTCATCCTGGGCCACGCTCAGGCTGCCCTGCGTCTCACCAGCGACGTCGCTCACCTTCTTCAGCTCCGCCTGCAGCCGGGCCAGCAGCTCGCGGTCCTGGCGGCTGGCCTTCTCCAGCAGGGAGACCTTCTCAGCGAGCGCCTGGCTCTCGGCCTCACGCTGGCCCTTCTCCTCCGCATGCCGGGCCTCGCCAGCCTCATGCTCACTGCGCAGGGCTTTCAGCTGCTCGCGAAGCTCACCTGCCTCTGCCAGGGCCACACGGTACTTGCAAGCCAGGATCTCAGGCCCATTGATGTCCACCTCGTAGTAGTCACCGTCCTCATGGCTGTCACGCTCCTTCTCGCTGTCCAGGGCCGTCCGCCGCTCCTTGCCGGCTTGCAGGCGCCGCAGAGCACTGAGGTTCTCCGTGAGGCGGCTCACCTCCTCGCGCTGCTCCGACAGGGCCCCCCGCGCCTGCTCCAGCTGCTTCTGCGTGTCCTGCAGCGTTGTCAGCAGGCCCACCTTCTCCCGCTCCATCTGCAAAAGCACAGGAGGCCCGTCAGCAGCCTGCAGGACCCCGGGACAGACCCAGTGGTGACCCCGCCTGTGCCCCGGCTGTCACGCTGCAGGTCTGTGACGTGTGCAATGGGGGTGCTGGTGTGGGGCCTCGGTGGGCCCTCCCTGCCTGGAGGCTTGCGCAGCTGGGTGGGCCCCTCCCTGGAGACGGGTCGTGGTGCAGACCCCAGGACTCTGCTCTGTCCAGGGCAGGAAACCCTGACGTGATGCGTCCCCAGGATGCAGCGCGGGAGGCTGCACGTGGACCCCATGAAAGGGCGCGAGCAAACCTGGGGAACCCTGGGGCGGGCCCAAACTGCCCCCTCATCATCAGGAACCTCCTCTGGGCACCTGCCTGCAGCTCTACACCTCTGCTCTGGGTAACAACACGGACTCTACAATCAACACTAGTACTCCAGAGGGGGTGCACATGGACAAAGGCCCGGCATCTGTCAGCACTGGGGGGCGGGGCTGGAGGCGGGGACAGTGCACGCAGCCCCAAGGCCCCTGCGCTGTGAGACCCTGGCCGCCCGCACCTGCATCAGCTGCTGCTTCAGCTTCTGGATCTCGGAGATGTTGAGCTCACTGAGGAGGTCGGACACCAGGCTGGGGGAGGGTGGGGCGAGGCCGTCCTTGGAGGGCGTGGAGGTCCTGTTGTCCAGTGGCAGCTTGGCCAGGCCGCCGTGCTCGAAGCCGTTGGCCAGGGCCTCGGGGTCATCGCTGAGCTTGAGGCCCTCCAGGGAGACATGCAGGTGGCTGGTGTAGAGGGAGTCGTTGATGCTCATGTAGTGGGACAGCTCCTTGCGCAGGCTGAGCTTCTGCTCCCGCTCCGTCTTCAGGGTCTCCAGCGCCTCCTCCAGCTGCCGCTCCGAGATCTCCTTGAGCCTGATGGCGTCCTCCAGCTGGCTGTTGAGGTACTCAGTCTCCTCCTCCAGACGCTTGATCTCGTGCTTGAGGCCCTCAAACTCCACCTGGAAAGAGAGCGACACTGTGCTGTGCCCGTGCGAGGGGGAAACACCAGCGTGCGGATGCCACAGCAGGGGCTGGCCGACGCTCGGGGGCTCTGGGCACGAGGTGCACACCCACACCCGGGACCCGAGCACCGCTGGCAGCAGGGCCGGAGACACGACACCCCTGCCGCACCTGGGTCGGGTCGCGCAAAACGTCACCACGCGCACACTGGCCGTGAATTCTACAAAGCTATGTCACGAACACGAGGAGTCAGTTAAATATTCTAAGAAACATGAAACACGTATCGACACGTATGTGATAACCATCACTTCTAATCCTATTTCCAAACAAAAGTACGACCGCTCCTGCGGAGGAGGGACGTGTCGAGCGCTCCCGGCACCCAGACCCCGAGGCACCCCAGTGGGAAGGGAAGACAATCCAGAGTCCCAGGGACTGAAACCGTGTCTGCAGGGGGACGGAGGTGCCTGCAGTGGGGGCTCAGGGCCTATGGGAAATTTCTAAAGATACTTCTTATCATTCTGTTATATTGGTGCAAGAAATAAGGAACAAACCACTTCGGTGCAGGACTGAGTGGGTCTTTAGGAGTCACGGCCCAGGGGAGGGGAGGCCGGGGAGGGGCCTGGACGCCACCACCTGACTCAGTTTCCCTGTGTGGCCTGCTGTGCAGCCCGTGTCCTTCTGTCGACATACACACACAGGCCCAGGCCTCCCCACACAAGATTTAAACATCCAGGGCGCTGAGCTTTGGGGTTCCTGGGAAAAGGTCCCCCAGTCCCCAGCCTGCAGAGCTGTGACCCCTGGAGAGGCAGGCGGCAGGTGCAGACCTCCAGGGGTATCACGTGGGCGTCCTGTCACCAGCAGAGGTGACCCTTCTCACCCCACCTGTTGTTGGGGTTATCCGAGCGCAGGAGATAAGAGCTCGGACATCTCCCTACTGCTCCTCAATGCCCATCGGCTCTACCCGGGGGGCTACCAAGGCCCGGGACCACACACAGACAAGGGAGCGGGCAAACTGAGGAAGTGGGAGGGATGGAGCAGGACATCCTGCCTCTTGCGGTTTGGGTGTCCCCTCTGCATCACCTGTTGTATTTTTTTCCACTTTTGCTGACTGGGACACCTTGGCCAGGCCACGGTCAGCCAATCCTATAGGCAGAGACCTCGTTCTTGTGGTCCAGGAGAGGCCGGGCCCTGTCACCCCACCCCCCAGTCCACAGCAGTGCGCTGGGCGGCCCTGGGCTCGGCTGTGGGGAAGGAGGCAGGGAAACACCCGTGGACCACAGAGACTGCGAAGCGAGGGGCCGGGGCCGCAGCCTGGACACTTGCCTGGTTCTGCCTGAGCACAGACACCTGCTTCTGCAGGCTGATGTTCTCTTCCTCCAGCTCCGAGTAGTCCTGCAGCAGGCGGGCCTCTCGGAACTTATACTCCTTGATGTCATCCCGCAGGCGGCCACGCTGGGTCTCCACGTTCTGGTTGATCTGCAGAGAGGAAGGTGGGCGTGGGCAGCTGGTCCCAGCTGGTCCCACCGGCGCTGGAGGCCACGCAGCTGGGACTCTGAGCCCAGGCCTGCACGGAGCCCGGTGTGGCCACCCAGGGGGAGCCACAGCCCAGGCAGTGTGCTCTCAGCCTGCTCTGACCCCTGGTTCCTTCATCCGTAAAATGGGCTAAAAGCAGTCCCTCCCTCACATGCCGCAGCTGCTGGAACAGCTCAGCGCCATCTGACCCAGCAGTGCCCCTCCTCGGCAGGCACCCCGAGAAGCAACGGCACTAGTCACAGTAGCCAAATGTGGGAACAACCCAAAGCTCACTGACCGGCACACACATAAACGACATGTGATACATTCACACAGTGGGTGTCGTTCAGCCATGAGGACTGACATGACGGGCCGCCACGTGCCGTAACGCGAAGGAACCTTGAACCACTACCGTGATGAAAGAAACTAGACACATGGCCACGCACCATATGATCCCACACACAGGAAGTGTTCACAACAGGCCAATCCGCACACAGAGAAGGCGGAATGTGGGGTGCGTGGGGAACGGGTTTCTTTCTGGAGTGACGGGAGTATCCAGAAGTGGATTTGGGACGGTGCATAAACCTATGTACCCGTGAAGTGAGTGAGTTGTAAGGGATGTGGATTATCTGAGTGAAGCTGCTACCCTGAGGATTCAGGTGTCAGGCAGACCCCGTGTGAGCTGCCACCCGGCGCCCTGAGCCAGGACCTGGCTGGGTCCCTCGACCTCAGTCCTTGTGACATTCTGGGCCGTCCTGTATGTTCCAGGATGTTTAGCAGCTCCCTCCCACACTGTGACAACTGGAACGGTCTCCAGACATGGCCAACGGCCCCGGGGGGCAGAAATGACCCCTGCACAGCCTATGCCCCACCTGTTCCCTGGTTTCCACACTCCAGGTGGCATCTGGTGCCCCCAGGCCCACAGTGGCCTCTCCACTGTGCTGGAGCTCTGCACATAAGACCCCAACACTCCATGCAGGTATGCACATGACAGCAACGCTGGATTGATAAATGAAACAGGACCAGAGAGAAAGAAGGAAAACATGAAAGCAACAGTAAGGGGGTGTCCTTCCGTAGCAAGCACTCCTGACAGCTGTTCACTACATAAGTCTCCGGCAAAGTGACCCGAGGCGGTGGCCGAGAGCGACACCAGAAGAAACAGACAGCTGGAGAAAAAGCAAGGCTCACCAGGAAAGCAAAACTCCTGCTGAACAGGCAAAAATAAGCAAAATGACACAGTCCGAGTGGCGATGTGAGGAAACAGAGTCACTCACTTCTGTGGATCCAGAGTGGCAGCTGGAAATCCCTGACAAAGCTCCACACACACCACCCTTGTTTACCGCCCGACTATCACGGTTAACATCAGCGTCAACGTGGCGAGGCCCCCACATCCAGGTATTTGGGCAAACGCCAGCCTAGACGCCACCATGCTGGGTAAAGGCAAGAGTGACGTTTAATTCAGCACACTCTGAGTGAAGCAGAGCACCCTCCATATGGGCCTCCTCCAATCGGTTCAAACTCCTAAAGAAAAGACTAGAATTCTCCGGAAAGAGAAATTCTGCCTCCAGACCCCTTCAGACTCGTTACAACATCAGCTCTTCCCTGGGTCTCCAGCCACGGGCCCACCGCCCTCATGGTCACATGAGCCAATTCCTTACCCTAAACCACTCTCTCCCTCCCCGGGTGTGCGGCTCTAGAGAGCCCTCACTACCACCAGGGTCACTGACTTATAAGAACCGTGACGTCCACGTGGCTCCAGCAGGCTGGGTGCCCCCCCCCCCCCCCCGCCCCGTGGCTCAGTCCACCCTGGCCTGATGCCCCTGCTCGGAGCAACTGCCCACTCAGCATGGGAGGACACAGGAAGCGACACCGGGAGCATGGCCATGAGCAAAACACATTCCTATCCTTCTAAATGGGCTTTATTTAAAGCTCAACAAGTCCTGGAGGTGGACAGAAAGAGGAGGTGGCAGGGGAGTGGAGGCCAGCCTGTCTGCCTGCCCCGGGCCTCCCACACCCTCTGCACCCCGGAACCCGAGCACCGGGCTGCACGTGGGACCCCTGCTGAGCTGAGGCGGCACATAGTCCGTGTCCTTGACTGAAAGACAACACATCCTGGAAGACCATCCGCGGAGAGCACACACACCACCAGCTCCAGCTTGCTCCGAGTGTGCACTGTTACCCAGAACACTTCCTCTCTTCCCATGAACACCAAGCAAGTGCTTGCTCGTCCCTCTGCCAGAAACGCCCTGCCCACTCCGCCCTCTCTCACGCTGGGTGCAGGGGGTGCCCACCATGCGTGGCGTGACCTGACATGGCCACCGGGCAGGGTGGAAGCCAAGGCCTGAAGGCCGCAGCTAGCTATCCACCCTCCAGACTGCAGAAAGAGGCCCGTGGGGCAGCTCCCCCCACGGCCGGGACAGACTCAACCTTCCCAACTCAGGGTGACGGGCCCATGGGAAGACCCATGTGGGTCCCCAGGAGTCACATCTCGCCTTGCTCCGTGGCCAGAAATGTCAACACAGCCTCCAATCATAAGCACCCGGGCTGACAACGGGCACGGGGTCCCGTGGGAGGCGAGGTCGGGGGCACCAAGCTCACAAGTGCACCCAGGACACCATGTGGCAGGTGAGGGTGCTGTCTGCTGATGCTATAGGGTCCAAACGCCTGCATTTTGGTCCCATAGCAGACCTGGCACCTCCGCCTAGCAGGGCTCAAACAAGCTCCAACGGGCCACCATGTGGTTTGGTTTTCCCCAAAGTAAGCATCTTCTCCCAGGCAGCCCGTCGACGGCAGCCCTGATGATGGGCACCGACAGGGTGCAGGCCAGGTGGAGAAGGTGGACGCCCGGGGACCCCAGACCTCAGGTTCCTTGTTGGCAAACCCTCTCCATGCCCCTCAGAGCCCCCAGCCCAGCCAGCCAGCACACCCCCCTTCAGTGAGGAAGCCCCGCAGAGGCCATGGAGGAACCGCAGACGGGACTCACTCTGGACCAGATGGCTGTCCTCACATGGACAGAGAAGCGCTGTCAGGGCAGGGGGCACCGGCAGGTCAGGGCTGAGCCAGGCGTCTGTCCTTCCAGCCAGGGCTCTGCCCACCCTCCCTGTCCACCCCAAGAAGGACTGAGGCACCCCAGGGGTGTGTGTGTGTGTGTGTTGGGGGGCGGGGGGAGACTAGAGCAGTCGTGGCTGGGAGACTCTCTGCCTGGAAGGTTCCAGAGCAGCGGTGATGCCCTGGGCCCTGGGTCCTGCAGCCTGGGCCACGGCCACAGGAGCTCTGGCTGGTAGGGGAAGGAGGAGCCAGGCAGGGGCATCAGGAGAGGGCACCCAGGGACCAGCCTCACTGAGGGGCCTGTGACAACCATACAAGCCAGCCAGAGGGACACAAAGGGATCTCTCAGGTGCGGGCTCTCTCCTCCAGGCCCCCAGCTGTACTTCCCACTGCCTTTCTCCCAGGGGGTTCTAGGGAGGTGATAAGCGACGCCCCAGGCTGGACCCGCTGTCTCGAGGGAGACACTGCAGCTGGTCTGACCAGAGTCCTGGGATGGGCCAAGCATTGTGGCTTCTGCAGGGACGTGGAAGGTTCCAAAGCTGTGCTGGACACATGGCAGCTGAGAAGCCTGCGGGGCGGGCCTCCTTTACTGGAGTCCCTAGGAAGCCCGTGCCTACAGCTGCTGTCACCAGGAGAAGGACCAGCTCTGAAACGGGGTAGGACGGGGCGGCAGGTGGGCCTGCCTGGGACCCGGAGGCACCTTCTCCTGGATGTCCAGGGACCCCCAAAGTGCCTGGGCAGGTACTTTTTCTCCGTGTGTAACCGCAGAGGCCAAGGATGGATGGAGTGAGGCCCCCCCCGCCCCGTGCAGGCTGTCCAGGGAACACCTGCCCCTCTGCAGACACGACTTCCCCGACTCCCCTGACCTCCTGGGGGGCTGCATGTCACACCCTGGGCAAGTCAGGCCCAGCCCTCCTCCCCAGGAGGGATGTGCACTTCCTCACGGGGTCCATTCCCTCAAGACCCACCCAGGCCTCCCAGTTCCTCCTCCCGTGTGGGGCTCCACCCCTGCTGCCTCGTCCACATACCCACGTCCCCTCCTCTTGCCTCCAGGCTGTCTGCCCATGAGACAGTCCCCCCACCTTCCATCCCCTGGCTTGGGAGCCACCCCACGCTGAAGAGCCCACCTGGCCCCTGGCAAGGCTGCTCCCGCCTGAGCTCATGACCAGACGCCTGGCTTCCTTCCAGCCGGCTCTGGGCAGCCCAGACACCACCACTGGGCAATCAAGCCTTTCCTGGCTTCTGCCCTAGGTGGCAGGGGGCACAGAATTCTGCTGGGACTCTAGGTCCCAAGACACACAGGGTCCACCAGGGCAGCAAGGACAGGGTCCACCAGGACGAAAAAATCACCGGGCAGGGCCCCACCGGGCAGATGAGGCTGACTCCTCACCAACCCAGTCCCGCCTCTCAAGGGCAGCCCCCACCCTGCCTCCCAGAGCGAATCTCTGGAAGGCCTCGGTGTGGGCACGAGACCTGACTGCCTCTAGCCACCTGCGGCCATGCCCAGCTCCCAGGGCCTCTGCTTTTCCATCTGCAAAATGAGGCTCCAGGCCACGTCCCAGAACAGATGCTAGCTGGGCTGCACTAGGTCACACTACAGTGCTGATGTCAGAGGTCAGGACCTAGAGCTGCCGGCCTGACCCTAGGCACGCTCCTTGGTTTCCCCACCTGTGAGGTGCCCAGAGAATCACAGGGATGAGCTCTGGGGCAGCTGAAGCTGTCCCGTGTGCTGGGTACATCTGTTACACGGGTCACATGACAGGCCATCAATGCCCCGGGAAGTTGGCATGGGGGGTGCACACTTAAGCCGCCTGTCTCGGGGGGTCTGGTCAGAGGACACAGCGCAGCCGGACCAGGCCCTGGGGGGTACAGCTATCCTCACGGAAGCGGAGTGTCCCCTGGGGTGACCCCGCACGGCCTGCAGCGCGGGTCACATGAAGGCAGGCACAGGGCCGCACTTCTTGGGGACAGTGCTTGGCGCTGTGTTCTTGGGGTTCAGGCTCCTCAGCCAGGCCTGAGCCTTAGGTGCCGGCCTCGAGGAGGAGAGGGGATGGCCACCTCCGAGGCCGGACCAGCAGCAGAGTTCAGGAACAGGGTACAGATGGGGCTGACTCGGGCGGGGACGCTGCTGGGCCCCTGGTCTGAGCGGGACCTGTGGGGCAAGAGGCAGGGCCCTGAGAGAAAGAGGCGGCTGAGGGCGCGTGGGGTGGGGAGCGGCAGGTCTCCTCCTGAAGCACCAACAGCAGGAATCCCGGCCCCACCAAACCTGCTCTCACACGGGACTGGCTGAGCTCATTTCCTGGCGCCCAAACCCAGGAGTCAGCAGGTCACCGGGGCTTTCCCGACAGCCCAGACAAGCCCTTCTGGAGGAGGAGGAGAGTGGAACAAGCCTGGAAGCTGCAGGGCTGAGACCGCCTCAGTGAGCTCACACCCACCTCCCCGGCGGCCCCTCCCTCCATCCCAAGCCGGTGATCCCGTGGGAGGAAGTGAAATCATGCACTCTGGCTCCGCTCCGTACAGCGATCCCATCCAAGCCAAGCTCCTCCCAGACCCACAGGCCTTCATGATCTCTGACCCCCAACCAGGGGGGTGACTGCTCCCCACTGTTGCCAGCCCCTGGGCTCTGTCCCAAACCAGCCCTATGGGATCCTGACTGCTCCGTAGCCTCCCATCGGAAGTGAGGCACTCAGAACCATGTGTCCCTCTGGTCACCTGTCTCTGCCCCCCAAGTAAACAGAGGGCAGAGAGCAGGGCCCCCTGCCCTTCTGGATGACAACCCAGGGGTCCCGAGGCCATGGCCAGGACTCCCTCACACGGGCTCCGGGCTGCACCCACTGTCCCTGTCGCTCGCCCACCCCACCTCAGGGCGGCAGCGCAGCCTCCCACCTCCCCACAGGGCAGCAGACGCTTGCCCTCCCTCCCCACTGGGCGTGCCCATTACCTCCTTCAGCTCCTGCGCCACGGAGGCCAGACGCTCATTCTCCGACTGTGTGTTGGCGAGCACGTTCCGCAGCTGCTTCAGCTCCGTCTGCAGCTCTAGCACCCTGCGCACGTAGTACTGCTCCTTGGAGGCCGACTCCTGGATCAGGCTCTCCTCGCGGCTCTCGCCGTCCGCGGCCACCTTCTTGTGGTTCGTGTGTGCCTGTCCAAACGCCTGTGCAGAGACCAGATGCTTGTAAGAGGGAGGCCGACGCTGGCTAGCCCCGTGGCAGGACTCCCTCTGGGGACACTGCTCGTGCAAGTGCACAGGAGCTGGATATTGAGGAAGGACATGATTGGACACGGGGGGGAGCTGGACAGGGGCCACTGGCCACTGAGGGGTACTGGACACCTAAGGGCTACACAGGGCTGCAGGGCCAATGGTCAGGTGAGGTAGGGGCAGGGAGGAGCTAGGTGGGGCTGATGGCCGAGCAGGGCCAGGCAGGGAAGGACCTGGGCCCAGCTGAGGGACTGGCTAGGGGCCCAGAGAGATGAGGTGGGTATGGGGCCCCCAGCAGCACAGCCCCTTTCCGGAGTCAGGCTGCTGACCTAGGGGCCAGGCAGGGAAATCCTACCCTACCACCAGGACAGGTCTGAGGCCCACACAGCACCCCCCTGCCCCACTCCAGATGGAGAAACCGAGGCTCAGGGATGCACCCTTCCACTGCCTGATCTTGACCCCTCTGCTCACCCATCCTGGGAGGCCACTGAGACCAGGAAGGCCTGGGAGGGTGTGAGCCCAGGACTGGGCCGAGTGATGGGACAGGAGCGTGAACCAGGACACTCAGAACCAGTCGACAGACCAGGGCCTGGGCAGAGAGCAGAAAGTACCAGAAAGAGGGGAGAGGATGCTGCCATCCCCACCCTTAGACCCAGGGAGGGCTCTGGGCTGCAACAGGCAAGGGGGCACTGCGCCCAGGTTCAGGGAGGAGACCCCATGGGTGAGCACAACATGGCAGGTGCAGCCGACCCAGTCCACGGGCTAGGTCCTGCGCGGGTTGTGGCCCCCATCCAGTGCCCCCATCTGACCACCTGGCACAGCCCCAGTCACCAGGACGCAACCCCCATGGGCCTGTGTGTGTCCTCCCCAGCGGCCCCCCTCCCAATGGCCACCCCATGCAGACTCTCTACAGGGCTCCCGGCTCACGGAAGAAAAACAAAATCCGGGGAGGGCTACCGAAGAAGAAAGTAGTTGATGTCTTTAGGTCTTGAGAGAAACAAGCGCATTTTCGCT
The DNA here is from genome assembly GCF_004348235.1 of Phoca vitulina. Lineage (NCBI taxonomy): Eukaryota > Metazoa > Chordata > Mammalia > Carnivora > Phocidae > Phoca > Phoca vitulina. The sequence continues at coordinate 729,887 of NW_022589807.1, forward strand.
TATTTGCTATTTGATATGAAGTCTAGGAATTCCGTCCAAGAAAACAATTAGGAAAATATGCATAAAGATAAGGGTGTTACTGAGCAGGACCATTTCTGATATAATATATCAAAACGTAGAAAGCCAGCAGGGGACTGGTAAATGAAGTGGGGTCTCTCCTTCCCGAGGACAGGTCTTGCTCGTCTGCCCCCAGCTGCCCCCACGGCCCGTTCCATGAAAATGCCAGTTTCCTTTCAAACCAAGTCAGCTCAGCTCTGATTCCTGATGCTGTCCTCCTCCATCCCGGTCCCAAATAAAAGACCAAACAAAGCACAGATTCATGTCTACACAAGACCTGGCCCAACCTGGGTGGCAGCCCTGACCCCCAGCTGCACAACACACTCCTGAACCCAGGCTGGAGTGCGGACATCTCACCAGGCATTGGGTCGATCATCAGAGGCTGTCCCAAGGCCAGACGGCTAAACGCTGTGACACACGCAGACGTACGCACACACGTCTAGGCCCGCCAGCCTCAGCCCGAATCTTCACCTCCGTGCAGTCCCCAGCCCAGCCCACGAGCACCGAGGCGTGACCCTCCTGCTGAGCTAATGAGACAGTCACAGCGACTGGGTCTGGCTCCTGTGTGCGAAAGCTACCATTAACAGGGAACTCTGTGTGACTAAGCACCAGAGAGTGAGGGGCAGCGCAGGTGAGCTTCGTGACAGCCCCCGTCCCCACCGAAGGACCTCCCGCCCTGGTGCTGAGAGAGAGAGACGATGGTGGGCAGGCCAGCAGACCTTCGGGCAGGAGGCGGTGCTGCAAGACGCTGGACAGGGCAGCAGGAGGGGCCGACCGCGGACAGAGGGCACACTCAGTGCAAACCCGGGAGAGAGCCGCCAGCAGTGAGCAGGGACGTGGAGCCGGTCAGCGCTCCCTGGTCCTGACCAACAAAGCTGACGGGCCAACCCGACGGCAGCAAACTGTCCCAGAACAAAGCCTGAGAACACACAGGAATAAAGGCACCAGCTCCCAACTCCGTGAAACTGGCGGCAGCAGGGAAGGGAAACTGGTCCACCACAATGGGGAGAACTCACCATCGCCCCGGCAGAGCCAGGAGACGAGCAGGCTCAGGACGCAGAGCACACACGGCCCGTGCGGAGCAGTGACCCAGAAGACACGCAGCATGGAAGGACAGGGAGTGACGCGAGGGGGCGACGGATGGGATTACCAGCCAGTTACACAACACAGAAGACTAATAAGCTTGAAGAAACAGCACCAAGACTACCCAAAACAAAACACAGAAAAAGAAAGACTGAAAAACCAGAGAGAGCAGAGTGAGCTGGGGTCAAACATGGGTAACTAGGGTCCCAGGGAAGAGGTAGGGTGAGGATAAACGAAGTACTTGAAAACCATAATGGCTCAAAAATTTCCAAATTTGATATAAACTATAAATCTACAGATGGTAGCAGCTCGTCCGCCCCTGAGCACAAGCACGATGAGAGAAACTACACCAAGGCGTATCACAAAATTGCCTAAAACCAGTGAAGCAAAGGACACACTAAAATCACCCAGAGAAAAGAAACAAGTATGAGATGACGGCAGATTTCTCTGACGAGTCAGGAGACAGTGGAACCACTCTGAGAAAACAAAACAAACCTATTAACGAGAGGGCTACACCCAGTGAAAACTCCAGAGTTCAGACAAGAGCTGAAAAATTTATCACCTACAGACCTGCATTACAGACATTAAATAAAATCCTTCAGGCAGAAGAAAACCAATACCAGATGGAAATCCAGATTTAGGAGGAGTGAAAAGCACCAAAATTATAATTATGGAACAAATATAAAAGACTTGCTCTCCTTATTTAAGTCCTTTTAAAGATTAACTAGAGACTCAATGCAATCCCTATCAAAATTCCAATGGCCTTTTTTGCAGAAATGGAAATTCATATGGGATTGCAAGGGGCCCAAAATAGCTAAAACAATATTGAAAACAAAGCAGGAATACTCAAATTCTCTATTTCAAAACTTAATATAAGGGCGCCTGGGTGGCTCAATTGGTTAAGCAACTGCCTTCAGCTCAGGTCATGATCCTGGAGTCCCGGGATCGAGTCCCGCATTGGGCTCCCTGCTCAGCGGGGAGCCTGCTTCTCCCTCTCCCACTCCCCCTGCTTGTGTTCCCTCTCTCGCTGTGTCTCTCTCTGTCAAATAAATAAATAAAATCTTTAAAATAAATAAATAAATAAATAAAATGGGTCATAAGCTTAAACATTCAAAGTATAAGACTTCCACGGGAAAACAAGAGAAAATATTTGTGACCTTGGACATGACCTATTTAAAAAACTGGTAATTTGGACTTCAAAACTAAGAATTTCTGCTGCTTGAAAGACCAGAGAAGGGTAGACCTCGAGGGCATTAGACAAAGTGAAGTAAATCAGGAAGAAATACTGCCCAATCTCTCTTATATGTGGAATCTAAGAAAAACCAAAAGCCACGCTCACAGATACAGAGAATGGATTAGTGGTTATTAGTGGTTAGGCAAAGAGCTGGAAATAGGTAAAAGGGGTTAAAAAAAAAAAAAGCAAAAAAAGGTAATTCTATTGAGTTTTTAAGGTCTTTATAAAATTAATAATAGCACTTTTGGCAATCTAAATTCTTTATTTTCACATACTTCGGTGAGAAACATAAATAAATACACGTGATTTTTGAAGACACTGGGAACCCATGTTACAGTGATCAGATTAAAAAAACCAAACAGGGACGCCTGGGTGGCGCAGTCAGTTAAGCATCCGACTCTTGGATGCAGCTCAGGTCCTGAACTCAGGGTCGTGAGTTCCAGCCCTGCATAGGGCTCCACGCTCAGCACGGAGTCAGCTTGAGAGTCTCTCTCTCCCTCTGCCCTTCTCCCACTCTCTCTCTAAAATAAATAAATAAATCTAAAAAAAGATTCTGAAGCTGGATACAAGAAACTATCCCCAGACGAATTCCAGCTATATGCTACTGATACATATACGGAATAGAAATAAGGATAAAGAAAGCTGAAAGTAAACAAACACAGACACACCAAGCAACAGTAAGAAAGCTGACACGGTGACGTCAACAGCAGACAACATGAGCCTCCTAGACAAAAAGCACCGCCGGGAAGAAAGTCAAACGACAATGATAAAACAAGTAATTCACCAGCAAGTTTTGTTTAAAATCAGGAAACTTTTTTAAATTGAGGTAAAATACACAACACAAAATTCACTGCCTTCACCATTTTTAAGTGGACAGTTCAGTAGCGTTGATGACATTCACACTGTTGTGCAACAATCTCCAGAACTCTTTTCATTTTAAAAAAAAGGACAATGCAAAGACCAGGCACAGACTGAACAAAAATCTAGGCAAATCACACATCTGATAAAGGACTTCCATCCAAAATATAAGAGCTCTCAAAACTCAGTGAGAGAAACAACCCCATAAAACATGAGCAGAGGAACTGAGCAGCTACCCCCCCAAGACGCGCACGGGCAGGAATCAGGGACTGGGGAGGAGAATGCGTGGCCGGCCCGCACTGCCCACCCACGGGCGAGGACAACGGTGTGGCCGCGGATCGCGCAACCGGGCAGCTTCCTGATGAAGAGTAGAGCAGACACCTGACAGAAGGCACGCCATCCGCCCCTAGGTCTTCACACAGAGTCGGCAGGAGTACCTGCGGCAGCTGCGAAACCGCGCTGAAACGGCGCAGGGAGGCCGGCAGGGGGAGCTCCTACGCCCACCGCGCTTCCGATCCAGGCGCTCCCTGTGCCACCTCCTGGAAGCCGTCCTCCCGCAGGCCTCCTGCCCCAGTGGGGAGACCCCGACCCTGTGCTCGCTGCCCCAGCTCACAGGCTGGGAGGCTGGCGGTCTGAGACGTGAAGGCCGTGCCCCCGGTCATTCAGCCCTGGATTTCTTCTGACCGAAGCAACCTCTCCCGCTCCGTGCACCACCTCGAAACCTGCCTCCCTGTCCCAGGAAGCGCACAGAGCAGCAGCGTCCACCATCGGACGGCGGTGCCCAGCGGTGGGCACGCGCGTCCTCAAAGCATCCCCTGCCCTGCCGTGCCCCTCCCAGGCCAGTGTCCACTGGAGGGTCCCCAAACATCCCTGGCTGCTCTGAGGAAGAAAGGTGGTGCCCTCCTGGACCCCAAGACATACATCAAGGCTCTGAGCTAGTGGCCCTGGAGGTACCAGCAGCAGCGCTGGTGTGAGGTTCCCCCAGGGGCTGCCCTGGCCACGGGCGGGGCGACACTGTTCCTGACATGGGTTCTGGGGCACACCCAGCCTGGCGAGCCCCAACATGGCCTCGCAAGCCCAGGCATGAGGTCACAACCAGTCCTACCTCAAGTTCATCCCTGCCCTTGTGGACACCACAGACACCTGCAGTCAGGGCCAGACTTGGCGAGGGGCAGGGGGCTGGGTTTGCCCAGTGTGGAGGGTCCCCGGGCTGGGCCAGGGGGAGCGGAGGAAGCAGCATGTGCACAGCCTGGGCGGGAGGTGTCAAGCTCTTCCCAAAGCTTTAGGAGCCACGGTGCTTTTCCAGCGGGGAGGGCCTGGGCAGGAAGGCCCAGCGGAGGCAGAGGGCTGTGGGGGGGGGCAGGGTGGGGGAGAGTCTGGCCCAGGGCTTCCCGCAGGGGGCTGGGCAGGAGCTCAGGGTGCCCGCGGGGTGTCCCCACTCTCCTGTCTCCCCAGAGGAGCCAAGGCGACAGGAGGTGGGGGACAGCTCCAGGCTGGTCCCTGGCCAGACCTTCCTCACTTGCCTGGTTGCAATCACACCAGTCCCAGTGTGCTGCAGTCTGAGATTCGTCTCTCACACACGCACACACAGCATTTCCAGCCGGCACCAACATGCCGAGACCCCCAACAGTCCCCACTGGTACATGGGGGCCCCAGATACCCGGCCCCCACCGGGCCCCCACCGGGCCCCCACTACCCCGATGAGGCTGAGATCCAGAGACAAAAGCAGGGCAGAGAAGCAGAGTCCATGTGGGGTAAGAGCTTTGCTGACCCCCTGAGAAGCACCCCCGGCCCGGGGTCAGCACGCTGCAGCCCAGCCAGCCGCATCTGCCCAGGCCTGGTTCTGCAAGTGAAGTTGTACCGGAACACACCTGAATGGGGAAGCTGAAGCAGCCGGTAGGATGCTGGGGCCACTGTGCTGAGGCCATGGGCACAAGAGCTAGGGCTCAGAGAGGGTCCCTGGGTCCCAGGTCCACACACAGGTCAGCAACCAGCTGGGGACGGAGAGCCTGCTGCCCGCAGGGGGTATGTGCACCTTCCAGGCAAAAGGCTCCGTCAGCCTGTCCCTAACCGGCCCAGCTCAGGGCACAGGCCCCTCGAGGAGATATGAGGTCCCTACAGAGGCCCCAATCTTGGACCCTGCCCCACCCGGAGGGAGAAGCCAGGCAGCCCCTCTGGGTGGGTCATCCAGCACAGGGACAAAGATGGGAGGGTGGGGACAGGGGAAAACAGGAAGAGACCCCAAGCAGCTCCACACTTGGTACCAAATCCGTACCAGTCAGGGTTCCCCAGAGAACACATCGGTACAGACACAAGAGATTTATTACAGGAGTTGGCTCAGGCGGTTACAGAAGTGGGGAAGTCTCCCAGTCGGCTGTCTGCAAGCCGCAGACAGACCCAGGAGAGCCAGAAGGGGTGTCTGAAGCCCCAAGGACAGAAGATGGACGCCCCAGCTCAGGGAGAAAGAGAATTCACCCTTCCCATTTTTGCTCCACGGGGCCAGAGGGACTGGATGACGCCCGCCCACACAGAATCACATGCTAACCCCTTCCAGAGAGACACACCCGAAAGTCCTGTTTCCCAACAACTGGGTGTCCCTTAGCCCAGCCAAACTGACACAGAATTAACCATCACACTGGCGTGGGGTCTGTGGCAACGACTCCCTACTCCGTCCTGTGGGGTGCAAGCAGCCACAACAACACAAAGGAGTGAAACTTTGTTTATGAGCCCCAGCTGGTGGCCCCACGTGGCCCTGGGGCAGCTGTCTGCGGACCCCCGGTCTGAGCCAGCACCTCCTCGTCACCTGGCATCCACTTCCTGTGCCTGCTCTACGAGAACTCTAAGTGTATGCTGGAGGGGCTGTCCCCGAGGCCGGTCAGGCCTGGGGGAGCCCTGGACAAGAAGCCCCTTCCTCCCCTGCCGGCAGGAGCGTGGGCACGAGCGGGGCGGTGCCCATGGCACACTGGGCTGTGCACAACATGCCCGGCCCGGTGCTGAGGCAGCTGGTGGGACCAGGCCCGGGAGAAACAGGACTCGTCGAGCTAGAAGAGCAACCCCCCAAGGGACTGCCCCCACCCATGTGGCCCCAGAGGGCAGTTCATCTGCTCTGCGGTGGCCTCGCCGTCTGCCCCCCAAAGAGAACGATCAGCAGCAGGTCATCCGCCCTGGCCACAGAGGCTGACCCTTAGTTTCTGACACGCGTACGTGGGGCCCAGAAACAGGTCTGCACGGAGAGACAGAACGAGCCTGCTCCTGACCCCAGGCGGGGCCTGGCTTCCTGGACAAGGGCCTGCATCAGCGGGGCAGAAGCGGCAGCGGGAAGCAGGCCTCCAGGTGGGGCTGCTCTGGAGGAGCTTTCTTCCCAGACCAGGCTGGCCGTCTGAGGCAGCGGGCGCAGCACACGCCAAGCCAGAGAAAACCAGGGGAGGGAAGGCGTAGGTCCAGGAAGCCGTTTCCACAGTGAGGCTGGGATCTAGGATTCTCAGCCCCCCCCCGGTGCTGGAACTCCTGGGCTGACCCAGACTCACCCATACATGGCGCACCCCCCTTTCCCCGAAGGGCCACTAAGCTGAACCCCCAAGTCCTGCCAGCCACCTGTCCCCCTGCCCCCCTCCCCGCAGCTCTGGCGTGCTTACTGTCTGCCTGGGAAGACAACAGACACTGCCGGGCCCCCAGACCACTCTGTCCCAGCTGGGGGCCCAGAGCCTGGCACTCCGGGAACCTCAGAATGGCCAGAATCACTCCCTCGCTTCACCAATGGTCTCGAGCAGAGTGAGGAGCCCCTAAGGTGTCCCTCACCTCTTTTCCATTCAAATGGTGTCTACCAGAATCTTGCCCTGGAGAGCAGCTTCTCAGAGCAAGTGTGTCCGCAGAGCCCTCCAGTGGGTCACGCAGGCCAAGCAGCACGTGGGGGTGGAGGGGTCACGCCTTCGCCACCTGCTTCTGCCCCGAGGGAGGGCAAGCAGCCGTGGGAGCCACAAGGAAGAAGAGCAACTCAAGTCCAATGCCAGCCAGCAGCCTGTGCCCAACAGATACGGATCAACTGACAGACTCCCGTCACAACTGGTACACGTGGGCCACGGTGCTGCTGCAGTCACTCAAGTCACGGGGATCCGGGGACTCCAGGGCGACACTGTGACTCAGGCACTTCCGCATGGTCAGGTCCTCCTGCAGAAGCCCACCAGCCCCACAGGAGCCTCATTAAACGCAAGCAGGGTTGAGGCCGTGAACTGGGTACAGATACAAGCCCGGTGGTGCTGTTACGGCATAAAGATTTTATAACACTAAGGGAGTAAAGTCTCCATTGCAGACAATCAGTCCTATCCACACGGCATTCACGGCGCAAACAGCCTGGCACTAAATACGCAATACTGCAAGAACGTATCAACTGGACAAAGATCCAGAGTCTGGGGGCATTTAGCACTATGCAAGTCAATCGGAACTGGCGTCAACACCGAGAAGACGCAACAGCAGGATGAAAGGCACAAGCTTCCTTCCAATCAGAGAGTTTCCCAAAGGAAACGGTACGACGACAGGATGGGCTGACCTCATAATGATCTCAACAGAAAAAGTCGCACATGCATGTTGTGTGCCTGGGTAGAGCAGAATAAAAATAGATGCTTCTCAAGTTTTCTATAAATCCAAAACTGGTCTATTTAAAAATATATTAGCGTGCACCCCAACACATGAAAACTGATGTCTTCACTAATATCTGTACCAAAGAGTCCACACAGAACAGACACCAGAAAATCGAGTTAACAAAAAACAGAAACATCTCCTGTCAGCACTTGGGGATCACTGCCAAAACGGTACTGTGCCGGGGAAGGGGATGCGCTAAAATACACTTCAGTGATAAAAAGAAACACAGAGACTCAACAAAGTAAACAGACAAAAGTCTCAGAAAGGGAAGTGCCACAGCAAAAGCCCAAAAGCAAAATAAAAAAGCAAAAGCAACTAAGCTGGTGTCTTTTTTCCACCTGGCGATGGTTTTAGCCAGGGTGGTGGTCTGCGTGGGGCACCTGCCCCTCAGTCCTGAGATGATGTGTTCGCTGGGGCAGGGCCGGGGCTGGACCCCAGAGCCTCGCTGTTCACCACCACATCCAGTCCCAGCACGAGACAGGAGAGAGGGGCGGGCACCCTGGGCTCAGTGGACATGCTCATCCAGGAGCTCCCCCAATCCTCCCTGCACAGGGGGCCCAAGGGTACCCACGCCGAAGGCGCGCTCAGAGACTTGGGAGGCCCCAGGAAACAGAGCTACGCTTCACCGGGAACGCCAAACCAGCAGCACCAACACAGTGCAGTTCTAACAATACCGACTCGGCGCCCGGCAGGGATCAGCGTGAGCAAGCCTGCACAGCTGGCCCGACAGCGTGTCGGGAGGCAGCTACACTCACTCCTGCCACCTACAGAGTAAGTGCGGAAAGGCAAGGACCCCGCCCACACGAGGATGCGCCCGCGATGACCGGCCTCACTGCTCGGCCAAAGCTCTACAAAATGGGCGTGGGAGCTTTCTTCCTGACATCATAGCAAGAGCATCTGCGCGCCAGTAAGTCCATCTCGACGGATGAGCGCTGGCGTTCACCAAGGGCGAGTGCATTAGTAAGTATCGGACAAGCCCTGGGGTCCCACCCCTGGAAAGGACAAGGCAAGGGAACCCTTGCCCACACGTCACAGAGGCTGGGAGACACGGAAGAAAGGACGAGAGGTGATGATTTCACCCAGGAAATGCAACGAGGAACACCTCCAGAAAGCTCGCTGACAGATCTCCGATCCTCTCAAAGTAAGTTGTTAGGTAGGGAGACGTAATAAGAAACAATTTATCGTTGCAACATCAAAACACAGTAACCCTTGGATACTACCTTAACTAGAACCCCAAGACTTAGTCATAGGAAAGGACAGCAACTCTGGTGGGAGGACTGAGCCGGAGCAGGAGGGGGGGCCCCACGCCACGCAGGCAGGACCACCACACGGCTGGAGACAGCTGCCCCAGACCCTCTGGGGTCACGGCAGAGCAGCGGTGAAATTTATCCCGACCATTAGCAAGCAGAAAGACTCTCGCCCTCACCTCCTAAAAACCTGTAAAGGTGTAATTCACATGCCGTAACATTCACCCTTTCCATGGGTACAAATCAGTGGATTTTAGCATATTCAGAGGGTGGTGCGACCATTATCACGACTGCCACGTTCTCATCACCCCAAAAAGAAGACCTCACCCCCACCGGCAGTCGCTCCCTGGCTCCCCTGCCCCAGACCCTAAAAACCACCAGTGTACGTCTGTGCCTGCAGGTCTGTCTATTCGGGACACTTCACAGAAGGGGCACCTCCCACGATGTGACCGCTGTGACTGGCCTCTTGGAAGCCCTTGGAAGCGTCGCGTTCCAAGGTTCACCCACGCGTGGCGAGTACCTTCACTTCACTTCGCTTCGGGGCTGCTCAGAACGATGCCACTCTGAACACTCATGGAGCATTTGTGTGGACGCTGTGTTCGGTGTCCTGGGCATACACACAGGGGCAAACCGCTAGGTCGCGTGTTGACTCTGTGTTTAACGCTTCGAGGACCCGCCACACCATTTGCCAAGGCAGCTGACCGTCTTACTTTCCACCGGCCAAGTGTGGGTTTTGATTTCTCCGCATCAAGCGTCATCAACACTTGCTGTCTTTGATTAGCCGTCTCAATGGGTGTGTGAGGTCCCCTCCCGTTAAAGGACCCATAACAGTAACAATACTGGCCACCATTCACATGAGTGCCTTCACCATATCATTTCACTTAATGCCAGTCTCAAAGTTCTCAGGAGGATTCGCGTTCACGTTTTTTTGGAGGAAGAAAGTAAGGCCCTGAGAGGCGGAGGCCTCAGCCGTCCCCAGGAGAGCACCACGGGGCTCTGGGCCACCCCGCCCCTCAGCCGCGCCTCCCGCTGCACCAGCGTCAGAACCACTCACTGCCCGACGACGGCAGGATCCGTCCAGGTAACTCCAATGCATCAGTAAGAAAAAGGCAGACACCTTCCAGAAACGCTGGTGACGGTCCCGAACAGGCTCTTCACAAAGGAGTGTCTCCAAATGACCAGTCAACAAAGGACTGGCTGCATGAGAGGGGCATGAGAGGGCTGGAGCCAGCAACCAAGGGGTGCGTACAGGACAGCTGTCCCCGAGGAAGGCCCCGAGGCACCAGCGGAGCTCACGCAGCACCCGGAACAGAGCGGCTCCAAGGCCCAGCCCACAGCCCTGCTCAGCGGGGTGGCTCAGCTCCCAAACCCCCCAGCCCCCACCAGGCCTCTGCACCCTTCCAGCTCTGACGGGGTCCAGGGAGGAGATGCCACAGACGGGAGAGGCCCCGCGGGGGGGGGGGGGGTTCAGGAAGCAACCTAAGCCCTGAGCACTTCACCGTCTGTGCCAACGGGAGCCCATTAGCTTCTCTCATGGGAAAGCTCTCCTTGCACAGGCCAGAGATACCAGACTCCGAGAGCAAGTGACTCCCTATCACCTCCCAGGGACGGCCGCCAGAGAAGGCAGGAAAGAGGCAGAGATCGGAGGGCAGAACCAACACCTGGCCCTATTTAGCTGCCTTGCCTCAAAATCACCTGGGGAGCCAGAAACATCTGTTCACAGGTGCACGCACACCTGCTAGGCGGCCCTTCCCCGTCTTGGGGTGTCGGACCTGGAGTGTTGTGGTTACTGGGGCAGTGCCTGTTAATCCCCAGATCTGGCTGAGGCTGGTCACGCTGGTCCTCAGCCCCACTTCACACGGCTTACGGAGATTATCTCCCTCCTGCGCACGGCCCTGCACCCCCAGGCGCTGGGTAACTGAAGCGGCAGAGCCCGAGGAGGGCCTGGCCTTTTTGCCAGGGGACCAGGGCGGCTATCTGTGCGTGTCTGTCCTGGACAAGGGCAGATGGGTTCCACTCATGGGAACCACCAGGAAAGGCGAGCGTGCAGATGCACACAGAGCCTTGCACACTGGTAACCCCTACATCCCCAAGGGGGAGGGGTGGTGACTCAGGCACCGACTTGGCACCGACTCAGATAGGAAGCCAACCATTAACACAAAGGTCTGCAAGAGAACCTGATCACTGCAGAGGCCAGCAGGGCCCTTGCGGCCAGGTGGTGCAAAGGCAACTGCTGGTGACCCTCCTGATGGGGCAGCCATGGGAGCACAAGCAACTCTTCATCTCCTTATAGATGAGTTACGCACCCATGTCAAAAATGAGGGCTGCTTACAAGACAGAATCATCTGGGTAGCAGCCAGAGACGCTCTGGAATCTTCCATCCCTCGAGATCCATCCCACCCTGATTAATGCAACCCACCACGTGAAGAAGGGTTCAGCCCCACCTCACAGTGAATCCCAACAAGTGGGAGACATGGGACGGCCAGCAGGAGCCTGTGAATTCCCTCAGTCCAACACCACCCGAAGACCAGTACTCTTACCATTTCGGTTCACAGACAGAGAGTCGAGCTGGGGAAGGAAGGGCCCGAACCCCTAAATACACAGTGTAGGCCGGGGCAGGCCTGGCCTATGGAAATGCAAACACCAGTGGGCCCGGGGCACCCCATACCTAGCACCAGGTGTGCACCCACTCAGTGGATCAGGCGAGCCCACGCCTGGCAAGTGACAGATACTCAGTAAATGCCTATGCATGGCCCAGAGGCCAGGGAGGACATGGTGACCCTGCAGGGGTGATGGGCCCACACGAGAAGTCGGTGGGTGGGGACAACAGGTCCAGTGAATACACGGGGGCTAGGCGGTCTGCTGGGAAGGCTTGAGGTGCTATGGGTTCCGGGGTGGGGGGGGTGGTTCTGAGGCAGCTAGAGAGCAGACCTCCTCTTTGGATTGGGAACTTACCCTGGGAAGGGGGGCAGCCCCCTCGTGGACTTGGGAGTCTCCTCCCAGGAACAGGGACTTCCTCTTGGCATTGGGGGCCCCCTCCTGGGAACGGGGGGCAGATGGAGGCTGTGGGCACACTCACACAAACTCTGCCCAGCTGACAACCCTCACCCATCATACCAGCGTGCCAAGGGCCCATCCCTGTCCCAGGCCCAAGTGGACCATGTGTGACATCTGTCCTCCATTGACCCACCCTTCCCACTCTGTGGCTTCTGGCCTCAGTTTCCCTCGGAGCACCTGCACACTGGCTGTGGGGATCAGACGAACCAGACCTGAGGACTGACGCCCACATGGGAACAGAATGCAGCTGCCGAAGGATGGTTGTCACCCCCGCCCGTCCCATCCACCCACATTTGTCCCATCGCCAACCACACACCCCAGCTGCCCTGGGCAGCGTCCAAACATTAAGCTGCTTTTAGAAAGCTGGGAATCCACTCCTGGGCGGGAGGGATTTAGCCAGAATCGGTGCATTTAGAGAAGATTACTCCCTAATTGCCTCAGTGTCAGCAGGCAGGCTTCTGGCCAGCTGAGCCTCAGGGCTGGGGCGGTCCCCAGGGACCTGGGTGGACCCAGAGGCCAGTCCCAGGGCCGGGGGCAAGCCCCTGTGTTCCCGCACTGCTGGCCGGCCACCGCGAGCCCCGCTGAGCAGCCTTAGGCCACGGCACAAAGGGTGGCTGCCTGGCCCCCATCTGCCCCGTGCCCCCCGATGGCCGGGGCTCACCCGGACAGCAGCCTGTGTGGGCTCGCTACACCTCTAATCTTAGCACGTCTTCTCTGTTACTAGCCGCGCGGGAAAGGGACACCCGGCAAGCCAGATGGTCAGCAAGTGGCCAGAGACCCTACCTCAGGACCCAGAGCCTGCGAACTTGGGGACAGACGTGACCGCAGCTGTGGCCAAGGCGAGACGGTGGGTCTCAGAGTAGCCCCCACATCTGGCATCCTGTCCTGCTGGCCCTGGCCGGGTGAGTGCCAGGTGCCCCCCAGGAACCGGTGCAGGATCATCTGCCGTGAGGGGCTCCCACTGTCTGGTCTCCCAGCCTTGCCCCTCCACCCCGCACACCTGAGGTTGTCCAGAGGGGTGGGGCGGTCAGGCCCGCCTGTGCTGTGACAAACGCAGTGTGCACATGGCCCACGTCTCCGCTCCAGGACACCCTCCTGTGGAGACCGCCGGGGCCACCTCACGGCCATGACAACAGCACCAGCACTGTGTCATGTGAGCGGCCACCCTGTAGACTGCCGTCGACTGCCGCCCTGCGCCCTGGGCCAAGCTTCACAGCCGCACCTCGGTCCTGAAAACAGGGGCATTCCAGACCTCAGCCGGTGCCAGCACAGAAGGGCGTCCTGCAGTGGAAGGGAGGCACTGAGAGAGCGCAGAGAAAGACGTGTGCTTGGCAGCAAGAGCATGTGGGAGCCCCACCTGGGCCGACCATAAATCCAGTGGGTTCCTGCAGACCTGTCCCAAAGTCGGCGACGAGGAGCAGCCACAGGGAGAGGTCAGACCCAGGGGCCCAACAGGCTGGAAAGAGGTTCCCAGAGGGTGGTGGGTACCTGAAATGACAGCGGAGGCACCTGAACCCAAACACTTCTGGAGAGACAGAGCGGCCCTGGGGCAGGCAGCCAGTGGAACACCCATGGGGACCGGGTCTCAGGTCTGACCACTGGCTGGTCTCAATGCACAACTCAAATGCACAGGCTGGTAAGTTTAGCAGATCACTGGGCTGGTTTATCAGGAATAAAGTCAACCCTCACTGGGCTGAACCCCAAGGGAAGGAAAACCACATGAAGACGTGCCCTGTGGACCGCCTTCAGGGACAAGGGCACAAGGACACAGACGTACCACACTGGTCTTTTATCAAGAATCTCACCAACCGGGCTGGTGATTTTTCTTTTTAACCATGTGCATTCTGTTACTTCTTGTCAAGATTTTAAAAAAGGACAATCACAGGCTGTCAGTGACCACAACCAACCTCATCAGCGCAGGGGTGAAGACCTGGGGAGCAGGCCCCTGTCAGGAGCAGAGTCACACAACAAAACCCCCGGGGCTGAGGGACACATGAAAAGACGGAAACCTAGTAGAACCAGTAACACACAATCAAGACAGTGGGATAGGATCAAAAGGGTAACTGCACAGAACAACGGGACAGAACAGAGCTCCTGCAGTCGGCCCATAAACAGTGAACGGACCTTGGGGGGGACACAACGGAGCAAAAAACAGTCCAGTCTCTTCAACAAACCTGCAACACCCAGACACCCCCATGCAAGAAAGTGAGTCCGGGCACACCTTTATGCCCTTCACAAAAACTAACTCAAAACCAAGCCCTGACCTAAACATAAAATGACAGAACTTCCAGACAGAAACACAGCAGAAGAATTGGTGCAATCCTGGGTTTGGGGATGCAGATCTCAGCACCAAAAGCACAACCCACAAAAGCAAGATGGCACGAAAACTAAAACCGCTCTGTGAAAGACCCTGCTACGAGAGTGAAGAGACCAGCCACAGATGGGGAGGAATTACTTGCAAACTACAACTTGTGTCCCAAATACATCAAGAACTCCTAAAACAGTAAGAAACAACTCAATTTTCAAATGAGCCACAGATGAGAGCCGACACGTCACCAAGGACACAGACAGCAAACGAGCCCATGACAAGCTGCTCCACGTCATCGGGGGCGCCAGCAAGATGGCACTCACGCTTCCTGGAGAGGCCAAACCCGGAGCACCAACCGCGCCGGACGCTGATGCGCACAGCAAGCAGCAGACACGCACAGTCAGGCTGCAGGGACAGAGACCTGCGCAGCCGCTGCGGGAGAGTTTGGGAATTTCTTGCAAAACTAAACAAACTCCATCCAGCGATCCCACGCCCAGTACAAGTACCCCACGCAAGCACCTGTACACAGATGGTTACAGCACCTTTATTCATAATCGTGCAAAGCTGGAAGCAACCAAGATGCCCAGTCTGAATGGATAAACAAAGGGTGGGTATATCCACAGAAAAATGTAGGCAAATTTTAAAACATCACTGAAGAAGTTGGGGGATCCCAGGAAGGAACACAGTATGTGCTGAGCGGTCTAACTGTATTTCAAATGAATGAAGCGACCTCACTGAAGGGGACGGGGAACACGGTGCTTGCTCAAGCACCTTATCTGGAACCAGGCGGGGCACAGAAGCACTCCGCTCTAGGTGACACGGGCACAGGTCCGCACTTCTGACCCTCCCGCGTGCCTGCGCTCCCACAGAGCGGTCACACGGCTGGGTGGCGGGTGGCGGAGCCAGGTGTCTCGCTGCTGGAGGGAGGTTACAGATAAGCAAGGGGAGGCAGCCGGAAGGACGCCCGCGGCGACGGGCCAGAGCTGGAGACATCAGCGTGAACCCACGTTCAGCTTGACACACGCACAGGTGGCTCCGTCTAGAAATGTCTGTAGACGTGTGTGCGCACGGGCCGCCGTACCCACACCTGTCTCCTGGCCCAGTCGGCTGGGAGGGCGTCAAGGCCGTGACGCTCGGCAGCAGCAGGCACCCAGCACCCAGACCCTGGCTGCTGCTGCTGCTTTTTAAAGATCTTATGTATTTATTTGAGAGAGAGTGTGTGTGTGCGTGCCGGGGGCAGGGGCAGAGGGAGAGGGAAAGAGAATCTCAAGCAGACTCAGAGCTGAGCACAGGGCTCACTCAATCCCACGACCCCGAGATCATGACCTGAGCCGAAATTAAGAGTCGGACGCTTAACTGACTGAGCCACCCAGGCGCCCCCAGTTCTTGGCTTCTAACACCCTCTCCGATAAAAGAAGCCAGGCTCCTTGAAGAAGTGGCTGATTCCAGCACTGGGGCACGGATGAGCCTGGAGTGCCTTGCAGCACCAGAGTTGCTAAGGAAGAAAGGAAGGAGGGAATGAAGAAGGCGAGATGAGAAAGGAGGGAAGGAGGGGAGGAGGGAAAGAAGAAGGGAGGAAGAGGAGGGACGGAACAATCATGACTACGAGTATGTCAAGGGGCCACAGGAGCAAATGGAAGTGCCACCAGGGGCCAAAGCTGGAACAAGTGAACAACAAAATCAAGCAGTATTGGATCCTAACACAAATGTAAACTGTGAGTCAACAGCAATATAAACCCCTGGATGGGTAACTAAATAAATGGGGAAGAGACAGGTCTCCCATGCAGAAAAATCCCAAACGTAGGTAGAAGCTCCCGTCCAAGAAGGGTCTGGAAAGGGGGAAGGGACGCCCTGGCAGAGGAGACCTGGACAAACACCCAGCCAGGGATGTGGGGAGAAGAGCACTTCACTGCTGAGACCCTCCTCCCAAAAACCCATCACCCCACCCCAAGCCCAAGAAACACAGGAGACAAATCCCAACTGAGGGACATTTGGCAAAACACCTGCCCGGTGCTCCCCAAAACAAACACGGAACGTCTGAGACACTGTCGCATCCAGGAAGAGCCTGAGGACACGTGAGGTCTGTCCTGTGGGCTCCCACATGGGGTCCTGGGACTGCTGTTTTCCTGGGACAAGACCAGCTCCCACTGTTCCTGGAACAGATATTGTAGCAGAAGTGACTGCCTCACCAGGCTGGCCACGACGACAAAGCCGGGGGACATCAGTGCTGGCGACAACTTGCCCCTAGGCTGCTATGGGGGTCTGCCCTCCCTAACCGGTGAGCATCTGCAATCCCAGCCTTTGCACCAGCTGACAGGGTGACAGCAGACAGCCTGCCTGGCTCTGCCCCATCCAGGGGTCGACATGGCCTCTGAACACCCCGGGTCACAGCCGAGGGCATCCAAGGAGCCCCTCAGGCTGGCGGACAAGCCTGGACCGCTCCAGTGCACACGGGATGGGGTGCGAGGGAGATGGAGAGAGGAGCGTGCCCAGGGGACCCCAGGCACTAAATGACCGAGGCCTGCAGAACAGGTCCCGGGGCACCCTCTCACAATCCCTGCCAGGGCTTCCGGGATGCGCTGGCCTAACCTGAGGACACCGAGGCCCAGGGAGGGGGCTGCTGGGGGTCACATCAAGCCTTGCTGGCACACGGCGTGGGCCATGAGCCCTCGCTCTGACCCAGGTCCCCACCTGTGGAGCGGGGACAAGGCCAGCCCCTCTCTCCTGGGTCACAGAGGGCTGGCATCACTCTGCGTCAGTCAGGACACACCCGATGGGTGATCAGGGGCCCCAGGGGGCAGTGGAGGGACAAGAAGGCTGGTCTCACAAATGTGCCGGATGGGCGACCCAGGAGCCAGGCCACCGACCAGCTGAAGGCAGCAGTCCTGCCAACTTTTTAAGAAAAAGGAACACACAGACAGTAGCAGGGCCTGTGGGAGAGGGCAGCCCCAGGCCCAGCGGGGGACAGGACGGCGGGAGGCCTCAGGACAGGCCCTTGGCCAGGGGCACCCAGCGGACCCTGCTTGGCTCCTGATGCAAACACACCAGTGAAGCCACGTTTCTGAGCCAAACAGGCAAATCCCAATGCTGACGGGACCTGACTGGATCGTGACAACGTCAAGGAAAATTCAGCTGTGAATGCTATGAAACACTTAACCTACATTCCATAAAAGAGTCCTTATTTTCTCAGCCCGACACACAGTCATGCTTACAGAGAAGCAAGGCCCAGGAAGAGGCGAGCTGGAGCCGCAGACACACGCCAACCACACGATTCCCCCTGCTTGGGTTCTGCTCAAAACCTCCCCTCAAGAAGGTGGAAGCCCTTGGCAGGGGCGCCATGCAGACAAACTGCCTTTTAAAAAGCAAACCCGTAAAACACAACCACACGGTGATTTCACGTAACACAGTGGCTGGACCAGAGCGCACCGCGTCTTCCAGACCCACGGAAACCCAGTCTCCGTTCACGTGAATTAAACCTGCTTTTCTGCAACCCAGAGCGTAACACAAACCTGTGTCTCTTCGCAAGCCGTCAGAGCTGCTGCTTTCTGCTTTTCGGAGTACTGTGCGGCTGCCCTACGGCCACGGGAAGAAAACAGGTGGCGAGAAGAAACAGCCTGCCGCTCGCTGTACTTGCCATCGATCACCTTCCCAATTCCCGCACACGTACCGCGCACAGCTAGCTTCTGATGCTCCCAAAGCAGACGTACGATTCTTAAAATGTATTAAGATCTAAACAAGAAGCCGGGCCCCAGACCTCCTCAATACTATCACCTGCCTGAGCCCGGACGGCCCTGCGTCCCCGTGACCCTGCAACCTGGATCTGGGTCCTCCTCCCACGGCAGACCCTGCGGGGGAGGGCTCCGGGGCCCCGGAGGGCCTTGCCCATCAGAGCGTGCGGGGTCCTGGCCAGCTTCACCTCACTGTCTCAGCAGAAGCCAATCTTTCTCTACCCCCAATGTTTGCAGCGGCACGTCACCCAGTGCACCACCGTGGGGAAGTGTCACTGCGGGCGGCTGCCCCTCACTGACAAGGGGAAACTGATCTCCTCCCTCCCGGCAAGGGGCCCGGGTCCCTGAGGTGGCAGGGAAGCCCAGCAGGACTCCGTGCGGCCCTGGCCACTGCTCTCTCTGACCACCGCCTGCCCGTGTGCTCCAGGGGCACTGGCCCCCGGTGCCCAAAGCCAGTCAGCCTCCCTGACCCTGACGGGCAGACCGCTGGTCCAGGGCACACAGCTCCTGAGGGCTAGGCAGGGTCCACACGACCCTCGGAGGCAGCGTGGAGACCGTGGCCCCGGATGGCTCATGCAGCACCTCCTTCCCTGCCAGGGCTGTACCTCTCAGGCTCCCGCCGCCGCTCATCTCGGGAAGCATCTCGTGACAGCCAGTCAGCACGGACGGGACAGGAGGGGACATGGAGGCAACGCAGGACACTCTGGTATTTCTCACGTTTGCTTTGTGACCCCTGCCCGACACGTTCCGAGGCAGCAAAGTGGGGAGCGTCCAGCAGTGCAGCCATGGGGAGCCAGCCGGTCACCATCCTTGCTCACCAGCAGCTGCCTCCCTCAACTGTCACCCCGCAGGCCCGGCCACCCCTGCACCTCCAGGGCCCGCCAGACCCCACCTTCCGCCCCAAGTCAGGCCCCTTCCCGCCCACCGCAGACCGCCGCACACCGGCCCGGAAGGCGCGGGTCCCCCAGGGGACTCCAGCCCCAAGGACTCTGCTCCATCTTCCAGGACAATCCCCACAGGCTTTAGCCAAGTCGGGGCTCTTCCCACCCCCAAGAAAACACTTGAGGAGGCCTCCAACCACCCCTCCCTCCTCGGCAGGAACAGGGACAGGCTCACAGCCTTGAGCAAAACTCGGCTTCCCTGTGCCTCGGTTTCCCCAGCTGTGGGATGGACATAACAAGGTGGTGGCCCCAAGGGTAGGGGTGGGGGCTGTAGGAGTCAGTGGCGAATGGGGAGGCCTTCACAGCACCCTCCTCTGTGGGACTAAACTGACTCACAGCTGTAGCTTCTATGCAAAGACCTTGAGGGGACCCGGTGCCTGAGGACCTCGTTCTAAGTGGTCACCCCCACCCATCCATACCTCAGTTTCCCCATCCACTGGGAGAGGAGGGTAGGAGAGGGAGGGAGGGAAGGAAGGAGGGAGTATAGGAGACAGAGCAGCCCCCACCAGCTCTGCCCTGGCCCTTCAGGCTGAGCAGGACCGGAAGGACTTCAGCGCTGAGAGCTGGGCTCAGGCAAGTCCGGAGGGAGGGGAGGTGGCTGCGAGAAGCGCCCAGGCCTCGAAGGGCCCGCGGGCTGGAGGGCGGGCCTTCCGGGAGCTGGGAGAGGCAGGACTGGCAAGAGAGCGAAGGCAGACGGACACAGGGCCGCAGTGCAGGGTGAGCCCGGCCCGGGGCCGCAGGCAGCAGGCTCTGCTACCCAATCTCCTGTGGGGACGGCAGGGAGGGGAGCCAGGCCGGAGTGAGGTGGAGGGAAGGAGCTGACGACACCAGCTGGCACGCACTAAGTAAGCACTTACTGTGTGCGGGCACCGTGCCCAGCCCATGACACACCACAGCTCACCAGATTCCACCCGCTGCTTCCCGGGCCCTAAGTACGCCGCGCAAACAAGATCCCGAGGTGGTACCCAAGGCAGTGAGGGCGCTGACCCTACACTCGGACCCCCGTCTGGCCTGAGGCACGCCCTCCAGCCCCCACATCCCTGAGGCGAGGACCACCCACTCAGGGCACCTGCCTGGGCCCAGCAGGCAGGAGCTACGACCCCAGCACACCGGCCCCCCTGAAGCTGCAGCAGAGGGTACAGAGCGGGATGAGGACGTGGCCACTCAGGACAGCAGACACCACATGGCTGGCTGACCAAAGGCCATGCGATTCTCTTCCCCACAGAGCGGGGAGGGGACACAGTGGGACTTGGGATGGATTGGGCCCTTATTAAGCCAGGTTCAGTCACTAGCAAAAATGCTTAGGCAAAAAGGGCCAGCGGGTACCGCCCCATACACACACGCACATGCACACACACACCATGGTGTCAAGACACGCACGCACCAAGTGACAAAGGCTGCAAGGCCACCACAGGGGCCCACTCGTCCTGGGCCCGGGCACAAAGCCACTCACCTATGACCAGCCAGCCAGCCTCCCTCCCTCACAAACAGGACCATCTACAAAGGCTGGGCACAGGAGCACAAACACCTCTGTCTGAAATACAATTTGTCCGCAACGGAACCAACTCTAGTTCGAGAAATGAAGTGTTAAAAGAATACAAATGGCTCACCTCTCTACAAGAGAAAAAAAAGACCCAAGAAAATATGTCTCGTTAAATCTTGATTTTTAAAATGAGAGTTAACAGGGGCGCCTGGGTGGCTCAGTCGTTAAGCGTCTGCCTTCGGCTCAGGTCATGATCCCAGGGCCCTGGGATCGAGCCCCGCATCGGGCTCCTTCCTCAGTGGGGAGCCTGCTTCTCCCTGCCTGCCGCTCTGCCTACTTGTGTTCTCTATCTTTGTCAAATAAATAAAATCTTAAAGAAATAAAAAAATAAATAAAAATTAAATAAAGTAAGAGCTAACATATCCAAGTAAGACGGCGACTACGATGAACGAGGTTGAGGAGAGGCTGCGCCGGCCTGGGCGTGCGTGGCCTGGTGCCACCTTCCCGCAGCGTGTCTGAGACTCCGACGCTCCTTTCTCGGCTTCCGCTCAGCTGTACTCACCGCACCCACAGTGGGGGGAGCTAGAGATCAGGACAGTGGGGCTGTGTGTCCAAGACCAAGGGGCTAGCTCCTGCAGGAGCTGGTAGGTGACATCAAACCAAGCAAGCAGGCACTTGAAGAACACGTGTGGGGACTGACACACCATCCTCCTGATTCCCTCTGGGATCCACCCTCCAGACACACCCCACAAAATGATGGCCAAAACATCTGTGTCTGTGACAGTAAAGAGCTGATAACGGAAAGGCCCCTAAGTGGGGACTGGTTCTTTCTGCTACAGTCTGTTCTGGTCTGTTCTTAGAGTGGACATGAGTGTGAGCTTGTCAACACAGAAAGGGACTGTGCTTGCTGCTGGGCCAGGGGGTGGGGAGGTGCTCAGCAAGTTAGGGGAGGGGGGAGGACCAGAGACCTGAAGGGGGCCAAAGGCACTCCTGCTCCGTATTCTCACAGCCCCCTGCCTCCCTCCACTGCAGGTGCATCCCCTCACCCCACGCACCTGGATGGGGCCCGCCAGCAGATGACAGGACCACGGGTCTCATGTGTTGCCACCCGCCCCCCACCCCCAACGTCGGTTGGCTTACTAATTCTAACCAAACACCTGATCTGCCTAGCACAGACCTAAGCACCTGTGCGGGCTAATACATTCTCTCCTCGTCGCTATCAGAAGGGGACCTTACTGGTGTCCCCAGTGAGGCAGGGAGGCTCTGAACAGCACAGGCACCTGCCTGAGGCCACTGGAGCAGACAAGCCTGGAGGTGGGCAGTCAGGGAGGCAGCGAGCATGGTGGATCCCAAGACCAAGGGCCAAGAGCCCACCTGGACAAGGGAAGTGTCTGGTGGGGAACGGGCACGCTGTCAGAGAAACCAACAGGCCACACACCTGACCATGCCCGGCCTTTTCTAATATACCATTCTCAGACCAGTCTTTTCTGGGTGGGCAATGTTGCAGAAGGAAAAGCTAGGGCTCCAGCCCACAATCACACCAGCAAGGCGCTGGGCCTGGATCCCAACCTGGATGTTCCACCCAGAAAGCAACTTCTTCCTGCCCACCCCGCACAACAGGGCTGAGGAGTCAGGGAGACCTGGGAGAGAAGCTGCTGTTTAAGTCACCCAGAACTGCTTCATGGAAGGCCTGCCCAGCTCTCCGGAGAGGCTCGAAGGCAGCCCGGGGGTCCCACCTCACCCCGGGGCCAAAATCACAGAGAAGACCCAAGGCTCCTTCGGTGACAAACACCCACAGACCTGTCACCCGACCCCGGGACGGCAGCCAAGGCACCAAGACAGGAAGTAGGCGGGAGAAGTACTGCATCCCAGAGAAGTAATGGGGGGGGCAGTCGCGGAGCTGAGCCTAGGAGAGACGAGGGGCATGCCAGCTACCGTAGATGACCACATTCAAGGCGAGCCCCTGTCGAGGCCCTTTCCCAGCCTCAGAGCGCTCACGGAAGAGAGGAGAGCTCATCTGCCTGGAGGTGATGGGGGCCCAGGTCGGGCCTCTCCCAGCCGGCTACCTGCATCCGTCCCACGCCCCCATCCCCCAACCCGGGAAGCCCAACACCGCAGAGGACACCATCCCACTGGGCCCGAGGCCTGCAGCCAGAAGCAGACAGGCTGGCGACACGGCCCCACCCGCAGCCCCTGCCCGCGGAGGCCCGAACTCCCGCACGCGCGCCGTCCACCACACCTGCGGGCCGCTGCAGCCCCTCCCGGCGGGCCGGACGCCCCGACCCTGGGCGCCGCAGTGCTGGCCCGGCCCGGCCCGGCTGCAGGGCTGGCCGGGGACCTGCCCAGCCCGGGGTCAGGGCTCCGCTCGGCGGTCCGCCCGGCCTGGCTGCCGGGGTCGGGGCTCGGCCGGGGCGCGGCGCCGCCCCTGCCCCTCACCTCCTTGAGCTGTTCCATCTCGCCGCGGATGGCCTCGTAGTCCACCTCGAGCTCCTCGAACTGCAGCTTGAGCTGGTGCTTCTCCTCGAGCACCGCCAGCCCGTACTCGGCCGCCTGGATCTTCTCGCGCGTGGTCTCGGCCAGCTCGTGCGACAGCCGCTTCACCTCGGCGCGCAGCCACTCGGGCTGCGCCTCCATCACCAGCCGCGCGTACTCCTCCTCCTCCGACGGCGCCGACATGGTGGCCCGCGGCCGGCTCGCGCTGCTCCCAGCGAGGCTCAGGCCGGGCTCCCCTCCGCCGCCGCCGCCGCCCAGCCCGACGGCGCCCGGGTCGCCCCCGCGCAGCCGCAGTGCGCTCCGTGCCGTGCGAGGCACTGTGGGGGCCGTAGTCTCGCCCCCGCCGACTACACGGCCCGTCGTGCCCCGCGCCGTCAGCTCGGCCGTGATTGGCCTGCGGCCTGCGCCGAGGCGGGCCCCTTCTAAAGCCGTTGCCTCCGTCACCGCCTCCGCGGGTATTGTGAGGGCCTTCGTCCCGCCCCCGCGCCCACTACAAGACCCGTCGTGCCCCGCGACACCGCCGGACGGTGATTGGCCCTGGCCTAGGCCGCCGGCCTCCAACGCCGTCGCTTCCGTCGCTGCCGCCGGAGGTATTGTGGGGGCTGTAGTCCCGCCCTCGCCCCTGCAGGGTGCCAGCTGCCCGATTGACATTCCACTGTCCTGCTGGCCCAGCGACTCAGAATCTGTGTCCCCGCATTTGTGTCTCCTTCCATTTCTTTCAGCAGTGTTTTTTAATTTTCAGCCTACAAGCCTTTACCTCCTTGGTTTAATCCTTAAGTGTTTCTTTATGCTATTGTAAACGGCATTGTTTTCTTAATTTCCTCACCACCTTGGTCACTGTTAGTGTGTGGAAATGCTCCGGAGTGTCCGAGTGTTGGTTTGTTATCCTACAAGGTCGCTTAACTTGCTTATTAGCTCTATTTGCTTCTTTGGGTTTTGGTGTGGAACCCAGGGCTTTCTCCATGGAATATCATGTCGTCTGCAGTTTTAACTTTTCCGTGTCCAATTTGGATACCTTTCATTCCTTTTTCTTGTCTGATTGCTGTGGCTAGACTTCCAGTGCTATGTTGAACAGAAGTGGGGACAGCGGGCAGCCTTGTCGTCTTCCCGATCTTCGGAAGAAAGCTTTCAGTCTTTCACCACTGAGTGTGATGTTCACTGGGTTTTTCATATATGGCCTTTATCATATGGAGGAAGTTGCCTTCTATTCCTAGTCTGTTGAGTGTTTTTATCATAAAGGAGTATTGGACTTTATCACATGGTTTTCTGCATCAATTGAGATGATTATGTGGGGTTTTTTCCCCTTTATTTTTTAATGTAGTGTCTTACATTAGTTGATTTTCTTTTTTATTAACATATAATGTATTATTTGTTTCAGGGGTACAGGTCTGTGATTCATCAGTCTCACACAACTCACAGCACTCACCATAGCACATACCCTCCCCAATGTCCATCACCCAGCCCCCCCATCCCTCCCACCCCCCTCCACTCCAGCAACCCTCAGTTTGTTTCCTGAGATGAAGAGTCTCTTATTGTTTGTCTCCCTCTCTGGTTTCGTCTTGTTTCATTTTTCCCTCCCTTCCCCTATGATCTTCTGTCTTGTTTCTCAAATTCCTCATATCAGTGAGATCATATAATTGTCTTTCTCTGATTGACTTATTTCACGTAGCATAATACCCTCTAATTCCATCCATCTTTTTTTTTAAGATTTTATTTGTTTATTTGAGAGAGAGCATGAGTAGGCGGAGGGGCAGAGGGAGAGGGACAAGCAGACTCCCTGCTGAGCAGGAAGCCTGATGTGGGGCTCGATCCCATCATGACCTGAGCCAAAGGCAGACACTTAACCAACTGAGCCACCCTTATATTGGTTGAGGCGCACCTTATATTGGTTGATTTTCATATGTTGAACCATCCTTGCATTGTGGGAATAAATCCTATTTGGTCCTGGTGTATAATCCTTTTAACATGCAGCAGAATTTGGTTGATTAGTATTTTGTTGAAGATTTTTGCATTAATATGCAAAAGAAATAAATGGTTTGTAAAGAAGGTATTCCTAAAGGCATATGAAAATTATCAAGCTCTCCTGGTTAAGAAGATGAGGCTAAGTGGAACTGAACGTCATACAATGTTAAGTGGGGGAAGAAACAGAGTGTCCTGGTGCACTCAACTCTGGAACCGGGCCTTGCAAGGACCTTGCACACTGCCCACAGACCTGGAAGAGAAGTGCAATCACTGTGGTTTGAATGGTGGTGGGAGTGTGGAGAATTACTTCTCCTTGAACATTCTTTAAAAGGAATTATTGTTAATTTTAGATGTGATTAATACATAAGAAAATGCCCTTTGGGATATAAATACATCCCAAAGTATTTACAGGTGGAGCACAGGATGCTTTGAGGTTATTTTATTCCAGAAGAAGGGGCAATGAGGTTGATGATAGAAGTGGTTGTTGGTGGCAGCTAGAGTGGAGTGGGTGCACACACTGCTCATTATGGGCTAGACTTCTACATCTATTTTGAAATTCTTTTAATAAAAATTCTTGTATGTTTCCATGTTGGAATGGCATTATCTTCATTAAAAAAATCATTTTCCTGTCTCTGCTCTGATGTGTCAGGCTGCCATCTGAGTGTCACTTGACTTCTAGGTGGCTGTCCCTACTGGGATAGATGCATGACTAGTGGACATGAATTCTGACCTCATACTTCGACCTGCTGCTTCTTTTAAGTTAACCCATTGGTATCCCACTTATCAGTTGCTCTCATGTGCCTGCCTACATAAATTTACTTTTTAAAATGCTGTCATGGTTTTTAGGTAATATGCACATGTTTAGAATTTCCGTTTAAAAGAATATACAACTGCAGGGGCGCCTGGCTGGCTCAGTTGGTAGAGTACGCGACTCTTGATCTCACGGTTGTGAGTTCGAGTCCCATGTTGGGTGTAGAGATTACTTAAAAATTTTTTTAAATCTAAAAAATATATACAAAATAAAAGAACATAAACTACACACCTATCAGAATGGCTAAAATAGGGGGGAAAAACCAGTGGCGACAACAAATGCTGGCAAAGATGCAGAGAAACAATCACTCATACTGCCTTCAAGAAAGCTATTTGTCCTTTTCCTATAAAACTGAATGTGCTGTTGCCACAGGACTCAATAATTCCATTCCGGGACATTTATCTTAAAGAAATGAGAACTTGTGTTCACATAAAAATGTGTACACAGATGTTCACAGCAGCTTTATTTGTAAAAATCCCAAACCGGAAACAATCCAAAATATCTTTCATCAGGTTAATGCTTAAAAAACAAAACAAAACACCGTGGTGCGTCTGTACCATGAAATACTACTCAGCAATGAAAGGAATGAGCTATGGAACACACAACAATCTGGGTGAATATCCAGAGAATTACACTGAGTGAAAAAAGCCAATCCCAAAAGGTTATGCAATGTATGATTCCATTTATAGGACACTCTTGAAATGACAAAACTAATGAAATGGAGAACACATTAGTGGTTGCCGGGGTTGGGGAGGGTGTGTGAGGGTATAAAAGGGCAACATGAGGGACCCTTGTGGTCATGGCCATGTTCTGTATCTTGCTCTGATGTGTGTCATGAATATACACATGTGATAAAATTGCACAGAACACACACTCAGTGACTATATGTAAACCCAGTGAGATCTGAATTAGATGGGTGGCTCATATCCATACCAGCCTCCTCTTCGTGATATTGTACTAGAGTTAGAAGAAACATAACTGAGAAATATAAATGGAATATATGGTATGGCTTTTATTTGATGAGCAAAGTATTTATTTATTTATTTATTTATTTATTTATTTATTTGACAGAGAGAGACAGAGCAAGAGAGAGAACACAAGCAGGGGGAGTGGGAGAGGGAGAAGCAGGCTTCCTGCGGAGCAGGGAGCCCGATACGGGGCTCGATCCCAGGACCCTGGGATCATGACCTGAGCCAAAGGCAGATGCTTAACAACTGAGCCACCCAGGCGCCCCAGTGAGCAAAGTCTTAATCCAAAGTGCTCATTTCTGGGACACCTGGGTGGCTCAGTTGGTTAAGCGTCTGCCTTCGACTCAGGTCATAATCCCAGGGTCCCGGGATCGAGCCTCAGCAGGGAGCCTGCTTCTCCCTCTCCCTCCCCCTCTGTGATCTCTCTCACTCTCTCTCAAATAAATAAATAAAATCTTTTTAAAAAAGCCAAAGCGCTCATTTCTGTCAAGAGATAAAAGAAACTAATGACATCAAAATTACACATATTTGTACATGAAAGAAATACACAGAGAAAAGTAAGCCCCTGTATATCAAGGAGGTATACAGACATAGATTTTTTCTCATTTAAACAAAGCGATAGTGTATGATACTCACTGGTTCCTCTCAGCAGACACTTTTACGGCTGCATACTTCTCTGTGGTGTAGGTGAGCCATACTTCCACTCCACCGATGGACACTAGGTTGGTTCTGGTCTTTTACAAATACATCAGTGTAGCAATAAATATCCTCCCCCACCTTTAGGACTTACACAACTTTCTTGTTCCTGGAAGGAGGACAGTACAGTTGGTAAAAGTTGCTGAGTTAATATTACCATGGCTGTTCGGTTGATATAGCTCCTGGGATTGGAGCTGCTTTGGGCGCCTTTCTCAGTCTGGCTTCTGACTGATGAGTGGACACCTCTGTCCCTTGGGCTTTCCTGCCAGGACCTCACCTCTGCTCTCAGGTGACCAGGGGCGGGGGTCCTCTTGCTTGAGTCAGGACAGCTCTGATGGGGGGCATCCAATTGGAATTATCACCCAACAGTGGAGATTGTCTGCAAGAACCTCCGCTCCTCCACAGGGCCCCTTTTGCCTTTTGAAGCTCTGATATACTCCTCAAATTGATCTATAGATTTCACACAGTGCTTATCAAAATGCCAGCTGGCTTTTTTTTTTTTCTGAAACTGATCAATGGAATAAAATCAAGAGTACAGAAATTAACCCACACTTTTATGGTGCATTGATTTTCAGCAGATCTTTAGGGACAAGAGGAAATCCACACACAAAAGAATGAAGTTGGAACTCCGCCTCACACCAGATGTGAAATTAAATGGGATTATTATGTGAAGTTAAATACCTGAATGGAAGAGTAAAGCTATGACTGTTAGAAGAGAACCTAAGTATAAATCTTAGTGACTTTGGTTTCTTAGATGTGACACCACAAGCACAAGCAAAAAGAAAAAATAGATAAAGTGCACTACATCAAATTTTAAATTTGTGCTCCTGAGGACAATATTAAGAACAGAAGGGAGAAAGTCTCTCTGGACTCCTGAGCGTAGGTGGACTTGGAAGTCAACCTTAGGGACTGTGGTGGCCGGCGCCCTCTGCTGACCGCACGCGGCTCCGCGCCTGCAGACCTGGCAGGGGACCCACCTAGGGGGAGGGTTTTCAGGGGGCAGGAGGAGGAGGGCCGGAGGAGGGGCCAGGAGGGAGAGCAGCAGGGAAAGGGGAAATCTTCCTGCGGGAACACTGCACCCTACTAAGCATGCCCCCAACACCAGCAATGTCCACGCCAGCTTGGGCCACCAGAACAACACACCACGGACTGGGCAGCTCACACAACATTTATTTCTCACAGTCCAAGAGGCTGTCCAAGATCAGGGTGCCAGCACGGTTGGGTTCTGGCGAGGCCTCTTCCTGGCTTGTAGGTGGCAAGCTCGCCCTGTGTCCTCGTGTGGCAGAGGATGAACTCTGGTGTCTCTTCTTCCTCTTCTTCTTCCTCCTCCTCTTCTTCTAAAGGCACTGACCCTTTTGGATTGGGGCCCCACCCTAGTAACCTCATTTAACCTGTATCACTTCCTCTAGGCTCTTCTCTACTGTCAAACCAAGAGTTTAGGTTTGGACATGTGACCTTCGGGGGAAACAGTTCAGTCCATAGCAACAAGAATAATAGAGAGGAGTCCAAGATGGAGGAGGGGTAGGAGACCTTAGTTTCGTCAGGTCCCAGGAACTCAGCTAGATAGCTAGCAAAGCATTCTGAACACCTGCGAACTCAACCAGAGACCTAGGAAAAGAATTGCTGCAACTCTACAAACAGAAAAGCGACCACTTTCTGCAAGGTAAGAGGTGCAGAGAAGTGAATCCGAGGAGGTATATAGGAAAATAAACGGCGCGGGGAGGGCGGCTCTGTAAGTAGGCTACCGGAAAGTGATAGAGCAGCAGAGCACAAAATCGGAACTTTCAGAAGTCGGCTCTGGTGAGGGACGTTGCTCAGGGCGGAACCCTCGCCGGGACAGTGTGGTCTCAGGATCCTTAGGGTCACAGGAAGACCAGAGGTGCCTGAGTGTGGCAGAGCTCCCAGGTATCGGAGCGGGGAAGCTGGCTGCAATCAGCGAGCCCAGGAGTGGGCTCTCAGCTTGGGGTTGCCATAAACCTCGAACCGCGGCACAGTCTGGTGACCGCTCTCCAAACAGAGGCCCAGCAAGCAGCAGAACCACAGTGAGACTCCCCTTCCTCCCCCGGGAGGAGCGGCATGGGTGCACCCCGCAGGAGCCTGCAAGGTTTGGGGACTGGAAAGGGGGTCACGTGCCTGAGATAGAAATGCTCAGTCACAGGCTGGGTGAGAATGGAATGGGGACAGAGACCAGAGAGACAGAAATGATTGGCTCTTTTTCCCTAAGGATGTACTGAGGAGTAGGGGGCACGATCTTTCAGCTCTGGGGTTAGAGATTGGGAGGTCACCATTTTCATTCTCTTCCTCTGAAGTTGCGCAGAAGGCCTTGAGGGAACAAAAGCCACATAGAGCAATCTGGAACAGATTACTTAGCCTGGCCCCCTGGCAAGGGCAGTGCAATTCCACCTCAGGCAAATCAACTTGAGAATCAAAGCAGCAGGCCCCTCCCACAGAAGATCAGCAAGAACATCCAGCAAAGACCAAGTTTACCGATCACACAGAACTGCAAAACTCCAGTGCTAGAGGGAAATAGTATATAGAATTCATGTTTTTTTCCCCCATGATTCCTTAGTCTTTCAGTTTTAATTTTTTTCTCTTTCCTTTTTCAACTAATTTCTTATTTTATCAACTATTTTTAAAGTCTTTTTTAATTTTCATTTTTATAGTTACATCCTATCTTTTCACTGTACTTAATTTTATTTTTTATATATAAGCCTTTCTTTCTTTACAATTTTGGGATGCAGTTTCTTCTAACAAACAGACCAAAATACATCCAGAAGCTAGTGTATTGCTTTGTTCTCTTCACCTGTTTATTTCCTTCTTTTTTTGACTCTTAATTTTCATTTTTACAGTTACATTCTATCCTTTTATTTAATTTTATTTTTGTACATATGTAAATTTTTCTTTCTTTACAATTTTGAGATCTAGTTTCCTAACAAAGAGACCAAATTACACAGGATCCAGTGTATTGCTCTGTTCTGTTCACCTGTCTGGTTATATTCTCTCTCTTTTTTTTAATTTGTAATTTTTATTTTATTTTATTTTATTTGGTTTCAGGTCTCACCTGATTTCTTTAGTGTATATTTCTCTGGGGTCATTGTTGCCATTTTAGTATTTTGTTCTCTCATTCATGTATTCTTCTCTGGACTGAATGACAAGATGGAAAAACCCACCTCAAAAAAGAGAACAAGAGTCAGTACTGACTGCCAGGGCCCTAATCAGTATGGACATAATTATGTAAGTCAGAACTAGAGTTCAGAATAGTGATTATAAAGATACTAGCTGGGCTTGAAGAAAGCACAGAAGACACTAGAGAATCCCTTTCTAAAGAAACAAAAGAGCTAGGGGTGCCTGGGTGGCTCAGTCGTTAAGCGTCTGTCTTCAGCTCAGGTCATGATGCCAGGGTTCTGGGATCGAGCCCCGCATCGGGCTCCCTGCTTGGCAGGAGGCCTGCTTCTCCCTCTCCCACTCCCCCTGCTTGTGTTCCCTCTCTCGCTGTGTCTCTCTCTGTCAAATAAAAAAATAAAAGAGCTAAAATCTAATCAATTTGAAATAAAATAGGCTATAAATGAGATGCAATAAAAAAATGGAGGCTCCAACTGCTAGAATAAATGAGGCAGAAGAAAGAATTAGTGATATAGAAGACAAAATGATTGGGGATAAAGAAGCTGAGAAAAGATAGATAAACAACTACTGGATCATAAGGGGAGAATTCGAGAGATAAGTGATACTATAAAGCAAAACAATATTAGAATTAATTGGGATCCCAGAAGAAGAGGAAAGAGAGAGGGGGCAGAAGGTACATTGGAGCAAATGATAGCAGAGAACTTCCCTAATCTGGGGCAAGAAATAGGCATCCAAGTCCAGGAGGCACAGAGAACCCCCTCGAAATCAATAAAAATAGGTCAACATCTCACATATAATAGTGAAACTTGCAAATCTCAGAGACAAAGAGAAAATCCTGAAAACAGTTCAGGACAAGAGGTCTCTAATCTACAGGGATAGAAACATTAGATTGGCAGCAGACCTATCCACAGAGACCTGGCAGGCCAGAAAGGACTAGCATGATATATTCAGGGTGCCAAATAAGAAAAATATGCAGCCAAGAATATTTTATCCAGCTAGGATATCATTCAAAATAGATGGAGTGATAAAAAGCTTCCAGGACAAACAGAAACTAAAAGAATTTGTGATCACCAAACCAGCCCTACAAGAAATATTAAAAGGGATCCTCTAAGCGAAGAGAGAGCCCAAAAGTAACATAGACCAGAAAGGAACAGAGACAATATACAGTAACAGCCACCTTACAGGCAATATAATGGCACTAAATTCATATCTTTCAATAGTTAGTCTGAATGTAAATGGGCTAAATGCCCCAATCAAAAGACACAGGGTATCAGATTGGATAAAAAAGCAAGACCCATCAATATGCTGTCTGCAAAAGACTCATTTAGATCTCCAGATTGAAAGTGACAGAGTGGAGAACCATTTACCATGCTGATGGACATCAAAAGAAAGCTGGGGTAGCAATCCTTATATCAGA
The DNA here is from genome assembly GCF_004348235.1 of Phoca vitulina. Taxonomy (NCBI): domain Eukaryota; kingdom Metazoa; phylum Chordata; class Mammalia; order Carnivora; family Phocidae; genus Phoca; species Phoca vitulina. Next base: position 761,991 of record NW_022589807.1, read on the forward strand.
CAAATTATATTTTAAACCAAAGACTGTAATAAGAGATGAGGAAGGACACTATATCATAATTAAAAGGTCCATCCAACAAGAAGATCTAACAATTGTTAATATTTATGCCCCTAACATGGGAGCAGCCAATTATATAAATCAATTAATAACAAAATTAAAGAAACACATTGATAATAATACAGTAATAGTAGGAGACATTAACACCCCACTAACTTCAGTGCACAGATCATCTAAGCAGAAGATCAACAAGGAAACAGGGCTTTGAACGACACACTGGACCAGATGGACTTCACAGATACATTCAGAACATTTCATCCTAAAGCAACAGAATATACATTCTTCTCAAGTGCGCATGGAACATTCTCCAGAATAGATCACATACTGGGTCACAAATCAGGTCTCAACCAGTACCAAAAGACTGGGATCATTCCCTGCATATGTTCAGACTACAATGCTTTGAAACTTGAACTCAATCACAAGAGGAAATTTGGAAAGAACTCAAGTACATGGAGGCAAAAGAGCATCCTACTAAAGAATGAATGGGTTTAATTTTTTAATTTAATTTTTAGTTTAATTTCAACCAGGAAATTAAAGAATAATTTAAAAAATTCATGGACACAAATGAAAATGAAAATACAACTGTTCAAAACCTTTGGGATGCAGCAAAGGTGGTCCTAAGAGGGAAGTATATCGCAATACAAGCCTTTCTCTGCAAACAAGAAAGTTCTCAAATACACAACCTAACCTTACACCTAAAGGACCTGGAGAAAGAACAGCAAATAAAGCCAAAACCCAGCAGGAGAAGATAATTAATAAAGATTAGAGCAGAAATCAATGAAATAGTAACCCAAAGAACAGTAGAACAGATCAGCGAAACTAGGAGCTGGTTCTTTGAAAGAATTAATACGATTGATAAGCCCCCTGCTGGACTTATCAAATAGAAAAGAGAAAGGACCCAAATAAATAACATTATGAATGAAAGAGGCAAGATCACAACCAACACCCAAGAAATACAAACAATTATAAGAACATATTAGGAGCAACTATATGCCAACAAATTAGGCACTCTGGAAGAAATGGATGCATTCCTAGAGACATATAAACAACCAAAACTGAACCAGGAAGAAATAGAAAAACTGAACAGACCCATAACCAGGAGGGAAACTGAAGCAGTAATCAAAAACCTCCCAACAAACAAGAGTCCAGGACTGGATGGCTTCCCAAGAGAATTCTACCAAACATTTAAAGAAGAATTAATAATTCTTCTGAAGCTGTTTCAAAAACTCAAAATGGAAGGAAAACTTCCAAACCCATTTTATGAGGCCAGCATTACCTTGATCCCAAAACCAGACAAAGACCCCACCAAAAAAGGAGAATTACAGACCCATATCCCTGATGAACATGGATGCAAATATTCTCACCAAGATACTAGCCAATAGGATCCAACAGTACATTAAAAGGATTATTCACCACGACCAAGTGGGATTTATTCCTGGGCTGCAAGGTTGGTTCAACAACCACAAATTAATCAATGTGATACACTACATTAATAGAAGAAAGGACAGGAACTATATGATCCTCTCAAAAAAAAAAGCATTTGACAAAGTACAGCATCCTTTTTTGATTAAAACTTTTAACAACGTTGGGATAGAGGGAACATTCCTCAATATCATAAAAGCCATCTATGAAAAGCCCACAGCAAATATTCTCAATGGGGAAGAACTGAGAGCTTTTCCCCTAAGGCCAGGAACATGACAGGGATGTCCATTCTCACCACTGTTGTTCCACATAGTATTAGAAGTTCTAGCTTCAGCAATCAGGCAACAAAAAGAAATAAAATGTATCCGAATCAGCAAAGAAGAAGTGAAAATCTTTGCAGATGACATGATACTTTATATGGAAAACCCAGAAGACTCCGCCCCAAAATTGCTAGAACTCATACAGGCATTCAGTAAAGTGGCAGGATATAAAACCAATGCACTGAAATCAGTTACATTTCTGTACACTAACAATGAGACAGAAGAAAGAGAAATTAAGGAGTCGATCCCATTTGCAATTGCACCAAAAACCATAAGATAGATGGGAATAAACCCAACCAAAGAGGCAAAAGATCTGTACTCGGGAAACTATAGAACACTCATGGAATAAATTGAGAAGACACAAAGAAATGGAAAAACGCTCCAAGCTCATGGATTGGAAGAACAAATATTGTTAAAATGTCTATGCTACCTAGAACATTCTATACATTCAATGCAATCCCTATCAAAATACCATCAACTTTTTTCACAGATCTGGAACAAATAATCCTAAAATTTGTATGGAAGCAGAAAAGACCCCAAATAGTCAAAGGAATGTTGAAAAGGAAAATCAAAGCTGGTGGCATCACAATTCCTGACTTCAAACTCATTACAAAGCTGTGATCACCAAGACAGTATGGTACTGGCACAAAAACAGACACATAGATCAGTGGAACAGAATAGAGAGCCCAGAAATGGACCCTCAACCCTGTGGTCAACTAATCTTCGACAAAGCAGGAAAGAATATCCAATGGAAAAAAAGACAGTTTCTTCAACAAATGTTGTTGGAAAAATTGGACAGCCACATGCAGAAGAATGAAACTGGACCATTTCCTTACACCATACACAAAAATAGACTCAAAATGGATGAAAGACCTAAATGTGAGACAGGAATCCATCCAAATCCTAGAGGAGAACACAGGCAGCAACCTCTGTGACCTCAGCCGCAGCAACTTCTTGCTAGACAAATCGCCAAAGGCAAGGGAAACAAAGGCAAAAAGGAACTATTGGGACTTCATCAAGATAAAAAGCTTTTGCACAGCAAAGGAAACAGTCAACAAAACCAAAAGACAACAGACAGAATGGGAGAAGATATTTGCAAATGTCTTATCAGATAAAGGGCTAGTATCCAAAATCTATAAAGAATTTATCAAACTCAACACCCAAAGAACAATAATCCAGTCAAGAAATGGGCAGAAGACGAACAGACATTTCTGCAAAGAAGGCATACAAATTGCAAACAGACACATGAAAAAGTGCTCAACATCACTCGGCATCAGGGAAATCCAAATCAAAACCTCAATGAGATACCACCTCACACCAGTCAGAATGGCCAAGTCAGGAAACGAAAGATGTCAGCAAAGATGCAGAGAAAGGGGAACTCCTACACTGTTGGTGGGAATGCAAGCTGGTGCCGCCACTCTGGAAAACTGTGCAGAGGTTCCTCAAAACGTTGAAAACAGAGCTACCCTACGACCCAGCAATTGCACTACTGGGTATTTACCCCAAAGATACAAATGCAGTGATCTGAAGGGGCACCTGCACCCCAATGTTTATAGCACCAGTGTCCACAATAGCCAAACTGTGGAAAGAGCACAGGTGTCCAACGACAGATGAATGGATAAAGAAGAGTGATATATATATACACAATGGAATATCAAGCAGCTATCAAAAAAACTAAATCTTGCCATTTGCAATGATGTGGATGGAACTAGGGGGTATTATGCTAAGTGAAATAAGTCAATATGAGAGAAGCCAATTATATGATCTCATTGATATGAGGAATTTGAGAAAGAAAACAGGATCATAGGGGAAGGGAGGGAAAAATAAAACAAGACGGAACCAGAGAGGGAACAAACCACAAGAATCTCTTAATCATAGGAAACAAACTGAGGATTGCTGGAGGGGAAAGAGGTGCGGGATGGGGTAACCGGGTGATGGACATTAAGGAGGGTACGTGGTGTAATGAACACTGGGTATTATATAAGACTGATGAATCACTGAACTCTACCTCTGAAACTAATAATATACGTTAATTAATTGAATTTAAATTTTAAAAAGTAAAAAAAAACACTAATTCCCCCCAAAAAGCAAGAGGACAAGAAATCTTTTGGAGGTGATGGATGTGTTTATTACCTTGTTTGCAGTGATCATATCCCAGGTGTGTGCCTATGTCCAAACTCATCAAAATGTACATATTAAATATGTACAAATTTTTTATATTAATTTTATCTCAAAAAGTTTTTTAAAAATTAAAAAATTTAGATTATCAGGTGGTATGCTGGTAGATATTTACCAACGTGCTCTCCTGTTAGAAAGGAAAGCCCTGGTTTGTAGGATTTTGTGATTTTTGCACTCTAAATACTACTAATTACTTCGCTACTTTTTAGCATTACTGTGCTCTCGAGGTTATTTGTGTGTATTTATTGTGTGGGGAAGCTGCGTTAACGGTTGCTGCCGCTCATCTCTTCCCGGGGCTCATTAGTATAGTTGCCATCAGTAGCCTGAAACTGGCTGCGGGGGTCGTATTTAGAGTGCAAAATCACAGAATCTTAATATACAAAGTAATTAGAAAGTGATGAGTCTTGTGCATTTAATATAATCTATTAGGTTGTAATTGGATATAATTGAACATTTAATGGAGGCTAAGTGTGACAACAGGCTGCAGTGTTCCTGCAAGTTTAACAATGGGCTCCTAACTCCCCCACGCCCTGACTGCATGTGATGGGCCACACGCCGACGCCTTTGTACTATTACTGTTTTCATAATAATTAGCGATCATTTGTTGGGCATCTACTTTGTTCTAGGTTATCTTTAAACTACGAGCATTTATCTTATTTAATCCTTACAAAAGCCTATGGGCTACCTATTATCCCCATTTTTCAGATGAGGAAACTGAGGTACAGGCTTAGAATGTTACAGTCATGGGTTGGTGAGGTGAGGAGGGGAGTCTGCCCTCCCACTTATCATCACCCCACTGTCACTTATTTTTTTTAAGGATTTTATTTATTTGTTTGTTAGAGAGAGCGCACAAGCAGGGGGAGGGGCAGGCAGAGGGAGAAGCAGGCTCCCTGCTGAGCAAGGAGCCCAATGTTGGCTCGATTTCAGGACCCTGGGATCATGACCTGAGCCAAACTCTTCCCTTTCTGTTATTAGTTTTCAAAGTTGTTTTGGTTATTCTAGGTCCTTTGTATTTTCTTGAACTTTAGAATCATCTTGTTAATTTCTACAAAAACCCCTGTTGGGATTCTTTTTTTAAGATTTTATTTATGAGAGAGAGAGAGAAAGAGAGAGAGGGAGAGCACAAGTAGGGGAAGACACTATTTTATACTTTCCTTTATCATTTCTTCCTTGACCCACAGGTTGTTTTTAGAAGTGCGTTATTTAGTTTCTAAGTATTTGGTGATTTTCCAGATATCTTTCTAATATTTATCTCTAATGCAGTTCTATTGTGATCAGAGAACACACTTCACATGATTTAAGTTATTTTACATGTATTGAGACTTGTTTTATAGCCCAGAATATGGTCTCTCTTGGTAAAAGTTCCATGTGCGCCTGAGAAGTTCTGCCATTGCTGGGGAAGTGCTTACAAACATCCCTTGGGTGAGTGGGTCGGTAATATTGGTCACGTCTTCTGTGCCCTCCCTGATCCTGATTTGTCCCGTTCTCTCGGTTGTTTGGACAGGAATGCTGAAACTCCTGATTACTATCACAATTTGTCTCTCTCTCCTTGTAAACTTCAATCCTGTGTGGCTTCCTTCTGCCTGACCAACTTTATTTATTTATTTATTTATTTATTTATTTATTTATTTAAACATATAATGTATTATTTGTTTCAGGGGTACAGGTCTATGATTCACAGCGCTCACCATAGCACATACCCTCCCCAATGTCTATCACCCAGCCTCCCCATCCCTCCCACCCGGCACCACTCCAGCAACCCTCAGTTTGTTTCCTGAGATTAAGAGTCTCTTATGGTTTGTCTCCCTCTCTGGTTTCATCTTGGTTCATTTTTTTCCCTCCCTTCCCCTATGATCCTCTGTCTTGTTTCTCAAATTCCTCATATCAGTGAGATCATATGATACTTGTCTTTATCTGTGATTGACTTATTTCGCTTAGCATAACACCCTCTAGTTCCATCCACATCGTTGCAAATGGCAAGATTTCGTGTTTTTTGATGGCTGCATAATATTCCATTGTATATATACACCACATCTTCTTTATCCATTCATCTGTCGTTGGACACCTGTGCTCTTTCCACAGTTTGGCTATTGTGGACACTGGTGCTATAAACATTGGGTGCAGGTGTCCCTTCAGATCACTGCATTTGTATCTTTGGGGTAAATACCCAGTAGTGCAATTGCTGGGTCGTAGGGTAGCTCTGTTTTCAATGTTTTGAGGAACCTCCGCACAGTTTTCCAGAGTGGCTGCACCAGCTTGCATTCCCACCAACAGTGTAGGAGGTTTCCCCTTTCTCTGCATCCTCGCCAACATCTTTTGTTTTCTGACTTGTTAATTTTAGCCATTCTGACTGGTGTGAGGTGGTATCTCACTGAGGTTTTGATTTGGATTTCCCTGATGCCAAGTGATGTTGAGCACTTTTCCATGTGTCTTTTGGCCGTTTGGATGTGTTCTTTGCAGAAATGTGCCTGACCAACTTTAAACCATACATCCTGTGCCACAGGTCTGCTGGGGATGAATTCTTTCAGTTTTACCATGTCCAAAAAAGGGTTTGGTTTGACTTCGTCTTCAAAATACTTTTGCTGGTGTAGAAATGCAGGTTGACAGCCCCAAACTTCTGCAGGGCTTTGAGGATTGCTGCACTGCTTGTCTGGCTTGCATTGTTTCTGGGAGAAGTACTCTGTCATTCTTATCTGCATCCTTGTGTACATAACACATTTTTCCTACCGACAGCTTTTAAGATTTCTCTTTGTCACTAATTTGAGCAATCTGATTATGACATGCCTTGGGCTCTTCTCTCTCTCTCTCTCTCTCTTTTTTTTCCCCCTGCTTGGGGCTGATTGAGCTTCTCAGACCTCTGGGTCCAGTCTGGACATTGTGGAGCCTGGGGATGTCTACACCTTGCAGGGCAAGCTGCAGCCCCCCTGCCCACCCCACCAACACAGGTGCCAATGCTATTTTCTAGTTGCCCCAGACATGCCAAATGTTCTCAAGGGCAAAATCATCCCCAGTTGAAACTACTGGCTTAGAGTTTTTATCAGATTTGGAAAATTTGGTGTGTTATTTTTTCCATAATGCTCCCCTCTTCTCTGCTCTCGCTCAGGGACGCCAACGGGATATGCTCTACTCTGACTAAGTCTGCCCCACGGCTCTCATGCCACACTGATGGTTCTCAGTCCTTCTACTTCATGTTTCACTTTGGAGAGTTTCTACTTCTGTTTCTTCAAGTTCACCCATCTTTTCTTCTGTATTGTCCAATCTCGTATTAATCCCATCCAGTGTATTTTTTTTAAGGATTTTATTTATTTAGGGCGCCTGGGTGGCTCAGTTGGTTAAGCGACTGCCTTCGGCTCAGGTCATGATCCTGGAGTCCCTGGATCGAGTCCCACATCGGGCTCCCTGCTCAGCAGGGAGTCTGCTTCTCCCTCTGACCCTCCCCCCTCTCATGTGCTCTCTCTCTCTCTCATTCTCTGTGTCTCAAATAAATAAATAAAATCTTAAAAAAAAAAAAAAAAGGATTTTATTTATTTATTTGACAGAGAGAGACAGCTAGAGAGGGAACACAAGCAGGGGGAGTGGGAGAGGGAGAAGCAGGCTTCCCACGGAGCAGGGAGCCCGATGCGGGGCTCGATCCCAGGACCCTGGGACCATGACCTGAGGCGAAGGCAGACGCCTAATGACTGAGCTACCCAGGCACCCCTCCAGTGTATTTTTTATCCCAAGCATTGTACTTTCATCTTGAATAGTTTGATTTGGGTCTTGATTATAGTTCCCCTCTCCCTCCTCGCATGCTTGCTCCTTCTTGAACATAAGGAATACAGTTATGATCATTCATTCAATGTTCCTATCTGCTAGTTCTGATATCTGTGTCATTACTATTTTTAATTTTTACATTTTTTATTAACTGACTTTTTTTCTCATGGTGGGTCATATTTCCCTGCCTCTCTGCATGCCAGACACTGTAAGGCTCACCTTGTTGGGTGAGGGCTGTTCTTGGATTCCCGTGAACATGAGTGAGGCTTCTTCGGGGATGCCGTTGAGTCACTTACGCAGTCTGAACTTCCCAGGCTTGCCCTGAAGCAGTGCTCTGTGGGGCCAGAGCACCTCTATGCCCGGGCTGCTTCTACCGCACCACCGAGGAATGCCCTTCCCAGCACCCTGCCCGGCGAGGGAGAAGCATGTCTTCTCCTTTGCCTGGTGGAGCGGGACTGCTCCCAGCCCCGCACACCTCAGTGATGGTCCCCGGCTCCCGTGCGGCAGCTCCTCTGCTCACACGCCACCCGGAGCTCAGCGCTCCAGGTGACCCTCCATCCTCAGAACTCTCCCCCTCCCTGCCCTCTACCCTGTGAGCCCCCGGGGAGTGGCTGCCCCCACCCAGGTGGACCACCTGCCTCCCAGGGGGCACGCTGGGTGTCTCCCCAGTGCGCTGCAGTCGCTGATTTTCACCCGAGAACTGGTGTCAGAAACAACTGTTTCACAGTTTGTCTGTTCTTGTGTTACTCCATCTTGGAAGCAGAAATCATTCTTTACACACTGAATTTTAATTTAACTTTAATTTCTACATGACTTTTTAAAACTGTTTCATATTTCTACTTTTCAAAGTATTTATATATAGGGGCACCTGGGTGGCTCAGTGGGTTAAGCATCTGCCTTGGGCTCAGGTCATGATCCCGGGGTCCTGGGATCAAGTCCCGCATCGGGCTCCCTGCTCAGTGGGGAGTCTGCTTCTCCCTCTCCCTCTGCCCCCTGCTTGTGCGCTCTCTCTCTCTCGTTCACTCTCTCTCTCACTCACTCTCTCTCTCAAATAAAGAAATAAAATCTTTAAAAAAAAATAAAAGTATTGGGGCACCTGGGTGGCTCAGTTGGTTAAGCGACTGCCTTCGGCTCAGGTCGTGATCCTGGAGTCCAGGGATCAAGCCCCACATAGGGCTCCCTGCTGGGCGGGAAGCCTGCTTCTCCCTCTCCCGCTCCCCCTGCTTGTGTTCCCTCTCTTGCTGTCTCTCTCTGTGTCAAATAAATAAATAAAATCTTTTAAAAAATAAAATAAAATAAAATAAAAATAAAAGTATTTATATAGAGAGATCTAGGTTCTTTTTTTTTTTTAAGATTTTATTTATTTATTTGACAGAGAGAAACACAGTGAGAGAGGGAACACAAGCAGGGGGAGCGGGAGAGGGAGAAGCAGGCTTCCCGCCGAGCAGGGAGCCCGATGCGCGGCTCGATCCCAGGACCCTGGGACCATGACCTGAGCCGAAGGCAGACGCTTAACGACTGAGTCACCCAGGTGCCCCGAGAGATCTAGGTTCTAAGCACAGTTTTAAAATTAGGCATGGCTTTTAAAATCTGACAGCTTTAGTACTTTTGTTTAAATGCCTAAAATGAGCAAGAGGCGTGTGCAATTAGGTTTTGGCAGACCCTAGTATAGGAAATAAATTGTGAGTATTTTTAGGTTGAACAATCATCTTTCTACAGGTTAATATATCCCATTTTTAATGTCGAACCTCCATAAAAGAATTCTAGATGAATTCTGCAGTAGTGTGCACCTTCTTTCTGGGATGCACACTGTTCGCTGCCTTCCTTCCTGACGTGCCCATAACTGAACTTGTTCCACATGATGCACTAATGGCCGGCCTCATGCGGCGCAGGAGCATCACGCTTGGCTTTGAAGAGCATCACAAAGCAAGACTCCATTCTGTATTACTTTAAAGCCCCAAACTACACATTTACTCTTAAGCTAAAATAAAATGCAGTGTTTTTGTGACGGTTTTAATAAGTGCAGCTGGAGTATGATTCATTTTTGAAGACTACAGACATAATAAGGAAACAAAAATAAATCAAATGAGCAGTCTCTGCCGGACCATTTTAGGGGGGCAGATAGTGTTTGAGCTCGCTCTCTCTGTCCCCCAATTACCTAGTTTTCTACATTTTCCCAGTTATCTTCTGTCTAGATTTTGGAAAGCAGAGAGAAGTATGAAACTTTTAATTGGGAAGGAACACTCAAGAATATTGATAGCGGGGCGCCTGGGTGGCTCAGTCGGTTAAGCGTCTGCCTTCGGCTCAGGTCATGATCCCAGGGTCCTGGGATCGAGTCCCGCATCGGGCTCCCTGCTCCGTGGGAAGCCTGCTTCTCCCTCTCCCACTCCCCCTGCTTGTGTTCCCTCTCTCGCTGTGTCTCTCTCTGTCAAATAAATAAATAAAATCTTAAAAAAAAAAAAAGAATATTGATAGCAATGATAACGAACCCCAGGGGCCCAACAAAATTCAGTTCAGATGCTGGATAATTTGCTCAATAAGAGCTGTTGACAGAACTTACTGGAAAAACAATCTCTACGTTGGTAGCTTGACTAGTCCTGTTGGTACCATCTGAATGGCCGGGTGTTGTAGGTGAGACCTGGAGGACCGTCCCCGTCCGGGCTGCCGCCTCCCCTGATTCAGACATGAGAACTTGAGGAGGTTAGGTTTCCCCTAACTAGCAATGAAGTAGGGTTTTTCTCATACTTTGCTAAGAGTTAGAGTCATTTGCAGTTCAAGTTTTATACTGGACCTGGTTTATTTTTCCCCTTAGGTCCAACCGGTAGCATGTGGTCTTATGGAATCTTCAAAAAGCTAGGTTGAATGGTTATAAATTAAATCTGTGTATCAAGTTCTTTCTCAGAGTCACTGAGAAAACACGTCCTGTATTAGAAATACAGCATGGGAGGCAGTAAATCCAGCGAAGGAAGAGCAATAGCTCATTCATTTCCTGTGTCGAGTGCAGTCCAAATGCAGAGATGCGTGTTGACGGCCGCGCAGGCGTCACGCAAACCCTCCTGCTCATCACTCCGGCATCCAGCTCGCCCTTTGACCCCGGTCTGACCCCCGTCACCTCCTACTTTCTTCTCCAACTTTTCAGCCTAAATTCTTCAGTTCAATGTGGACTATGATATAAGATGACCCTGTTCAGTTTGAAAAGTTAAGAGAAAAAAATTTGGCATATGTCTCATTTATTCCTTTCAGGTCTAGTGAAATTGGATTCTTAATTATGTAATATTCATTCCGAGCTTCATATCTGTCCAACATTTTCTTATGAAAGTCTAAAATTTGTTATAGTGTGACTATATTTATTTATTTATTTATTTAGTAACAAAATCCCAAAACCCTAACCTCTGCTTTGTTTTTCTCCTCTGCTGGGAGATGTCAGACTAAAATTTTAACTCTTGTGTTAGTAAATGAACGTTTAGCCTTTTCTCCAGGTGTGCTCACGCTGGTGTTGGCCCTCGTGCGACGGGATCCGCCCCACGTCTCCCCGGGGGTGCTCCTCTTCTCTCGGTCTCTGTGGTGTGACACTATCCGGGTCCTCTGGCTCCTCTCCTCCTCCCTCCCGTGGCTTCTTCTCTCCCACCTCCTGACAGAAGGTACTCAGTGCCCTGCGTTCCTGCCCTCAAGGTGCTGCGATCCTTTCTGAGCGGACGCGCTGAGCATTTGATGTGGGCTCCCGTCCTCGCTCTGCCTAGCGTCTTCCTCTTGTGGATTGTGGGTTGTGGCTGTGTGCCCGGCTGCCGTCTCGCCGCCATGTGTCCGACCCGGAGTCACTTCTTCTCTCTGCCATCCTTGTCCCCAGCTGAAGCCCCGCGGGAAGCAGTCAGGTTTGTGTTTCCCCTCGTCCGGCCAGCTGCCTGTTCTGCTTTGGGACACAGCTCTCCTCCGTCCCTTCAGGACCTCACGTCTCGCTGGAGGGACACAGCCACCTCGAAGCCTCCGAAGCCCCCCGCTCGGATTGCAGATGGCCCCACACCCTCCCCTTCCCCTGCCCTTCCCGACAACACTGGCCACTCACGCACAAGGGGCCTCTCGCCCCGAGTAAGCCTGACCTGACATCTGTCTTCATCCTGTTAAAACACAAAATTCAATTGAGGGAAGTTGAGGATCTAACTGACTTCATTCAACAATTCGGGAATTGGGAAGCTCCAGGGGGTACAGAAAAGGAAATGTTTTTGAAGGCAGGGCAGGAAGTCATAAACAAACGAGTGAAAGAGATCATTTCAGGCAAGATCAGTTCCCTCTGGGGGAAAGGGTCTCATTAGGTAGATTACCTCACGGTGCTGACCAGGGAGTTCCAGACGGACTGCACTCCTGGGGCGGTTGGCACTGCAATCAGGGCGGAGATGAAGCCCTGGCTTGGTGACGAGGCAGCACCAGGGACCCCAGCGGGGCCTGCGGTTCCTTCAGCAATGCCTTCGCTCACGCTGTGCTCTCACCCGTGTTCGTCCGTGGCCGTCGTGGGGTGAGAAAGAAAGCTGTGCCTTCCGAGTATTTGAGAGCAGCGCGGACGAACTCTCCGTGAAGGACCAAGTCGCAAACATTAGGCTTCGATGACCCCACGGCCTCGATCGCAACTGCTCACATGGTCCTTGTGTGCGGGGTGTGTCGCGCTCACGGCTGCTGGGGCCACGCTCCAGGACGTGTCCACACACGCTGGCGTCTGCATTTCCTAGACTTCCCGTGGGCTGCGTGATATTCTTCTTTTAGTCTTTTTCAGTCATTTCTCGACGTCGGAACCACTTCAGCACGCAGGCGGTAACCGAACAGGCGGAGGCCGGCCGGGCAGGGCTGCGCTTTGTCGCCCCGGTTCCGGAGCGAGGAGGACGGAGCGAGGACGCAGAACAGGAGTGCAGGTGTCCGCCCTCCGGAAGGAGAGGGTTCCCGTGAAACTTCTGAAAATGTCCCAGACCAAAAAATGAACCCGTCTAAGGCTTTTTCTGATGCTTTAGGACACATCTTGCTAAATGGAGACAGCGTTCGGGGCTCTGGCGGCTGGACGCTGACCCGCCAAGTGTGGTCCCCGGGAAGGGGCTGGTGGGGCCACTCGCGGGGCGCGCTCCCTCCACAGCAAACATCGATCGCTATTTTTGCCTTTTCACTTTTTTCGTAAAAGTGACAATTCTCTTCAGATTTCTTTTGTTTAGTGAAAACAGGTATTAGTGTAATCTTTGGTAAAAGCAAACTGGCATATTACAAACTTTTGTTTATTTTTTTTAAGATTTATTTATTTATTTGACAGAGAGAGAGTGAGAGAGCACAGGCAGGGGGAGGGGCAGAGGGAGGAGCGGGCTCCCGCCGCGGAGCAGGAAGCCGACAAGCCCCTGCGATTGATGGGGGGCAGAGGGCTAGCTGAGGGCAGAGCCCGAGCTGACACCCTGTAGCCGCCCCACCCCACTCCTGCGTGGGTCCGTGTGATGCTCCTCCAGGAAGTTCCAGACTACCTTAATGTCAACGCCTTACTAGAGGGGTAAGCAACCCCAACCTGACAATGGCAAGGTCTCTGGTATCTCATGGCTCCTCTTTAGCATAGGAAAGTTCTTTGGAAACCTCCCTTTTTGCTAACTACCCCCAACCCCATAGTATATAAGCAGCCTCCCCTCGCAGCCCGGCGGCAGCAGCTCTTTCTGCCCACGGGTCCTGTCCCCGTGCTTTAATAAACCACCATTTTGCACCAAAGACGTCTCAAGAACTCTCTCTTGGTCGTTGGCTCTGGATCTCAGCCGACCAAACCTCACCTGTATTCCAAAACCACATCAGGATCATGACCTGAGCCAAAGGCAGATGCTTAGCAGGTGCTCCACTGACTGAGCCACCAGGTGCCCCGTCTTGCAAACCTTCAAAAAGCAGAGACGGCTGTATATAAACTATCTGCCCACCTGTGGGAGAACGGGTCCCGGAGAGAACTAACTGACAGCTCTGACCGTATCGCAGTGCTTTCCGAATATTTACGGAGCCCACGGGTGCTGGCACAGGCCTCCCTCCCCAGCCAGCCCACCACAGGGGGCTTCTGCTCTGCCCCTCCATGCTTCACCGGCAGCTGCCAGATCCCTGCCTCAAAGCCCTCAGCACCCCCCCGCCTGAGAGGGGGCTCCGGGCCCTGTCCCTGAGCAGAGGCCCTGCCTGGCCGCGGCCCACACCCCTTCTGCAGGGCTCACCTCAGCCGCCCCTTGCTCAGGGGCTGCCCTCCTGTCCCACCTGCATGGGAGCCCCCTCTGCCCCTGCAGCCCCCTCTGCCCCTGCAGCCCCCTCTG
>NW_022589807.1:776029-794261 GCF_004348235.1 Phoca vitulina
CTCTGCCCCTGCAGCCGTCTCTGCCCCTGCATGGGAGCCCTCCCTGCATGCTCTGTGGAGTGGTGGCACCACACATACCTGCTTTCTTGTGTATCTGTTTTCTTCTCTTTCCGAGCGACTCCAGCGAGCCCCTGTAGAGCACAAGCCCCACGAGAGCAGGGCTGGGGTCGTCTTGCCGGCGGCCGCATGCCCGCACCTAGCACGGTGCCTGGTGTGTGAAGGGAAAGGCAGGGCCAGGCCCACGGAGCAGCCCGGGCAGGGACACCAGCACCGGGCAGACCTACGTGGACAGGGCTCGGGCTCACCCTCAGTGAAGCCATGCGCAGTGAGTCCTAGGTAAGCATGCAGTGACCACCCTGGGAATCACAACCTGGGCTTGGAGGGACGACCCAGGGCCGCTTTCCACGCTAACCGGAACTTGCTTCAAACACAGAGAGGACAAGCCTTCTAGAAAACCGACGACCTGGAGCCCTACCGTGATCTGTTCGACCTGTGTAGCCCCCGCGTGGACCACGCTTCTCTGGAAAGGGTGGCTTCGAGGGTCGGAAGAGGGGCGCCCCGCAGACGCTTTTCCTCACTCACAGCAGGTGAGGCCGGTACGGGCAGAAGGCGTGAGCGTCAAGAATGACGTGTGCGCTGTCTGGTAAGGAGTATTGTGCAAGTATGAGCAATGGGCCGCGCCGTTTCAGCGATTGCACTTAGGCAAGGAGTGCTCTTATATTTGCATTGCAAACTGGTATCGCACAATTAAAGATGAACAGTAACACTCACACTGTAATTTTAAAGTTTCTGTGTTTACGGTGACATTAAATAGCAAATACAAACAGAAGGGAATGGGGAAGAAAGGAAAACGGTCGGTATTATGCCTCCACATCTTTGTTGCCGCTTGCCGATGAGTCGTGCCTTTCACTTTGCAGTGGGACCGGGATCAGGTAGCGAGCCCCAAACGTGGGGCAGGACGAAGGAAGTCTGGAAAGCTGCTAGCGGAGGTAACACCTGGCCTGGGTCTTGAAATGAATAGGAGTCTCCAGGCAGAGCAGCCATTCGAGAGGAGCAGAAGGAAAAGCAAAGCTCCCACCTGGGCGTATAAACACGTGACTTTGTCTGTCCGCTGTGTGATACTGTGATTTGTAAGAAACATATACTTGGTCTTTATCCACAGTTCCTAGACCACAGCTCCCAAACCTTGGGATTTCCTGGCTGGTAAGAGCAATGAGAGTGTCTGTGTTATAATGTTTGGTCTCTTGTCCTCAGTTCCAAAGTCACGTCACAGCCATAAAGGTGAAATTGTCTTGTTCTTCATAACGAGCCCCTTTCCACCCCACGTGGGTTTCTGTTAATGAGATGACTTTCAGGAGGCACATGAGGATGGGGCTGATGAGAACCGACCATGTGACTAGAGCTTTGGAACTTTCCGTTCCGCCCCTTAATTTCTGGGGACGGGAGAGGGATTGGAGGTTGAATCTATCACCAATGGTCAATGCACTTATCAATTATGCTTAGCTGATGAAGCCTCCATAAAAACCCCCAAAGGAGGGGAGTTAGAGAGCTTCCAATGTTGGTGAACCAGAATGCATATGTGCCCCTGTGCCCAGCTGTAGACTCCGTGAGGACAGAAGCTCCTTACTTCCTACTGCTTATGTCTTCATCTGGCTGTTGATTTCTATCCTTTAAGATCCTTTGTAACAAACTAGTAATCTAGTGAGTAAATGGGTTTCCCGAGTTCTGTGAGCTGCTCTAGCAAAGTAGTCAGCCCCGGGACGGGGACGTGGGAAGCTCTGATTTACAGCCAGTTGGTCTGAGGCACAGTTGTGATTGACAGCTGAAGGCGGGGCAGTTTTATGGGACTGAGCCCTTAACCTGTGGGGTCTGGGGCTGTCTCTGGGTAGACGGTGTCAGAATTGAGTTCAATTGTAGAACACCCCATTGGTGCAGTTGGAAAACCTCCCCTCAACACAGCATTTGAATTGGTAAAGGATTGTTAGCTGCCATAACAAAATTCCATAGATCAGGTGGCTTCCACAACAGAAGTTTATTTCCTCAGAGTTCTGAAGGCTAGGAGTTCCAAGACCTAGACGCCAGCATGGCTGGTATCTGCTGAGAACTCTCTTCACTTGTAGAAGACCACTGTGTCCTCACGCAACAGAAGACAGAGACAGAGAGAGCTCTCTGGTGTATCTTCTCCCAAAGGCTCATCCCATCATGAGTCATACTCACAACCTCATCTAAGCCCAAATATCTCCCAAATGGCCTCATCTCCAAATACCATCACACCGGGGGTTAGGGCATCAATATACGAATATGCGGGCACAATCCAGTCCATAGCAACATGCATGAAATGTTTGGGGAACGGCGAGTAGGTCTGTATGGTGAGAATAGGTACTGAGTAGATAGAAGCGAGAACAGGTTGTAAACGTTCTGCACCGTGCTAAGATTTAAACTTCACATAGGAAATAGAAACCCTTGAAGTACAATCAGATGTGTTTTAGAATGAGACTGGCAGTGCACGTAGGCACTGCTTAAAGGGGTGTTATTCAGATGTAAAGGCCCCGAGAAATGGAAGTCAGCTAAGGCTGTAGTCTGGTTCCCAGGAACAGGGTGAGCCTGGACGCTGGGGAAGGAGACCGGGATGCAGATGGCATATTCAAGCAGTCTGTGTATTTAAGATGTTCTTCCATGAGTTTAGATCTTATTATTTTCAAGGTAACCTTCCTAAAGGTTTATTTTCATCCACCTTACCTGAAATACACAGACTCTGGCTGGTCTCAAAAGCAGAAAAAGGGCTGTTCAAACATGAACTAAAGGTAGTAAATGCTCATGAACTGTGTTGGTCTTAAAGCCTGTGTTTCTAATGGATGAAAGCACTACCTGCTGTTTTAAAAACTGATATAATAAAATGATTGTAAAGTTATATTCTGATAAAAGTCAGGAAATACACCTGCTGGACTGTTTAGTGAGACTGTTATAGCAGCAATCAGAAAACTGGACCTATGATTTGCAGGTGATGGGAATGTGTATCTGGAAAACCCATGAGAACCAAATCTAATAATCAGCGGGGGAATTCAGGAAGGTCACGTGGTACAACATTAACATGTAGGCACCAATAGCTTTCATAATATAGATAACATATTTCATACATGAAACATTCCATTTACAAGAGTGAATAAGAATATAATACCTAATAGGAAACGTAACAAAATGTGCAAGACGGTGTAGTGAAGGATTAGGATCAGTAGGCTTGGGGTGTTCAAACCCAGCACATTTCAGAGAAAACAATGGCCCTTGACTGGCTCTTGGCAGATAACCTCTAAGCCTTGGGAATATCTGGTCCGATAAGGATATCTATTTACCTGGGGTCTTGGGCTGTGCTAGATAGTTTATGCTAACAGTGTGATTTATGGTGACTGCCTGTTTTTCTTTGCCTGGGGCTCTGGGCCATGCTGTGTCAATCTTATCTCTGGAGGGGCTGAAGACAGGTAGCTAAGGTGCTCCATGCCTACATGACAGACCTGCAATCAAATTCCTGGGCACCAAGGCTCAAGTGAGTTTCCCTGATTGGCAACACTTCGCATATGTTGTTATTTATCATTACAGGGAGAATTAAGTGCTGTCCCTGTGACTTCTCTGAGAGAGAACAACTGGAAGCTTGCATCTGATTTTTCCTGGACTCCCCCTATGTATTTATTTTCTTTGCTGATTTTAGTACTATTTTTTAAAAAATATTTTATTTATTTGACAGAGAGCGAGACAGTGAGAGAGGGAACACAAGCAGGGGGAGTGGGAGAGGGAGAAGCAGGCTTCCCGCGGAGCAGGGAGCCCGATGCGGGGCTCGATCCCAGGACCCTGGGATCGTGATCTGAGCCGAAGGCAGACGCTTAACGACTGAACCACCCAGGCGCCCCTTCTTTGCTGATTTTAATCTGTATTCATTAGCTGTAATAATTCGTAACTGTGATGTAACAGTTTTTCTGGGTCCTGTAAGTCCTTTCAGCAAATCATCAGAACTGAGGGTGGCCTTGGGGATCCCTGACACAGTTGGCGTCCTAAGTGGGGTTTGCTGTACTGATCCTGACTCACTGAAATGTGGTGAAAGTGTTCTTTGGGAAAAGGAGAGTGACTTTCATCTTTGGTATTCGGGTAGCTACTGAGTCACCTGAGGTATGAAACAGTAGCTGTGCTGTGATCGATTACTAGACATAAAAGTTACCAATGGAATTTAGGACTGATAGACCCACCTCCTGAGAAGTTGCCTCCCTAGATATATAAGGGAATTCAAACAAAAAGAAACAAGCTGAATATACAACTCTTTGGTTATGGTTGTCTGCATGGAGAGTGGGTGGTCCTTCCAAAGGCCTGACAAGATGGCAGAAGTGAGCAGAAGAAGAAGTGCATCTTTCACAAGTTCACCTACCACGGCATGGACCTTGGCCAGCTGCTGGACATGTCCCCTGAGCAGCTGATCCAACTGTACGGTGCTCGGTAGTGGCAGAGGCTGAGCTGGGGCTTACAGGGGAAGCAGCACTCACTGCTGAGGCACCTGTCCAAGGCCAAGAAGCAGGCTCCCCCATGGAGAAGCCTGAGGTGGTTAAGATGCACCTGCGGGACATAACCATCCTGCCAGAGATGGTGGTCAGCATGGTGGGTGTCTATCACGGTAAGATCTTCGACCAGGTGGAAATCAATCCCGAGATGATTGGCCACTGCTTGGGTGAGTTCTCCGTCACCTACAAGCCTGTGAAGCACGGCAGGCCTGGCGTTGGGGCCACTCACTCCTCGAGGTTCATCCCTCTCAAGTAGCCTATTTGGCCAATATCAACACAGACTTCTCTAAAGAAGGAGGAGGAGGAGGGGAAGGAGAAGAAGAAAGAAAGTGAAGGAGAGTGTTCAGTGGGGGACCTCATGCTGTGCCAGACTTGGATTTCAGCTGATCTGAACTATGGCGGCTAGCTTCTAGAATGCTACCAAAGGGAAAATTATGTTGGAAAAATAGATAACAAGCACTTCTAAGACTTCTGTCTACCAAGAAGGTAGTCCAGGTGCCAGGGGGACAAAATTAAGAAATTACTGAAACCAGGGAGTATAATGTGATGGAATTGTCCCATTATGTGAATCGGGGTCATCAACTTACCCTTTTAGGTCTTTTTTTTAAATTTATTATTTATTAGACAGAGAGAAACAGTGAGAGAGGGAACATAGGCAGGGGGAGCGGGAGAGGAAGAAGCAGGCTTCCCGCTGAGCAGGGAGCCCGATGTGGGGCTCGATCCCAGGACCCTGGGATCATGACCTGAGCCGAAGGCAGACGCTTGATGACTGAGCCACCCAGGCACCCACCCCCTTTTTTGGTCTTATAGATGCTAAGACAATTAGAATAATCCACAAGAGTATGGGGAATGACAAAGAGGATAGTCAAGGGACTTTCCGTAGTAGCATGGAAATCTTTTTTTTTTTTTTTAAGGTTTTATTTATTTGTCAGAGAGAGAGAGCACAAGCAGGGGGAGCAGCAGAGGGAGAGGGAGAAGCAGACTCCCCGCTGAGCAGGGAGCCCGATGTGGGACACGATCCCAGGACCCATGGGACCCATGATCCCAGGATCATGACCTAAGCTGAAGGCAGACATTTAACCAACTAAGCCACCAAGGCGTCCCAAAACAAATGTCTTAATGCAGCATTAGTGGAGGTTGGGTGGACCAATGGGAGCCTCTGCCAGTCCCCCCACAGTGAAAATCCCTGAAAAAGTCTGCTCTATTTACTCTAGTTTGGAGGAACTGGAAAAGCCAGAAGGCAGATGATGATGAGAAATCTGAGCTTGTATCATTGGGGGTGATGGTCCAGCAAATTAGTTGTGATCAGTATTATTGAAAGAGTCAGGGTCTTTTGGCCCAATCCCCAGCCAGAGACCCAAGGCCATCTGCACATGTGTGGGTAAAATAACCAGGTATTGGAGAATAAACTTTTCTGGGACACCTTGATATGGGACACCAATGCACTGTGATCTCTGAACCTGGTGGTGAGGTCCTGATGGGGCTGTGGTTAGATTGGAAGGATATGAGGATGCAGTGGTTGACAGGTTGATGGGGTTAAGGTGACAGTCTGGAGGAAAATTGGAACATGTGAATGGACTTTATGTGAAGTGGTTGCATTTCCTTGACCTAAATGTGTTAATTGATGGATATTATGTCTGATTAGGAGTCATTTTTCTACCTAATACTGAAAAACAGAAGACAAATAACTGGACAAGTTAATGGAATCCATGGAATTGCTTGAGCCCATGCGGGTTGTTAATTCGAAACAGTATTGCATACCTGGGGACAAAAGAGATTATCACTTTAATTAATGACATACTGGAGGCTGGAGTGATGACACAAGTTCTCTGCATGATTGATCGGGACTGTGTGGCCATGGGAAAGGAGGATGGCTCTCGGGAATGAGCCTGGACTGGAGCTATGGGGGGAGCACATGAGTGCCACCCAGTGGTGGCCACGGGGATTTTGGACCAGAAAATTTCCAGATACGGAGATAAGATAACGCTGTTTGAGATGGGGTTACTAGCTTGCCATGGGGCATTAATTGAAACTGCCTCAATGACTGAAGATGTAAAATAATCCTGAGACCTGGATACCCATAATATGTTGGATGGGTGTCAGAGACACACTTCAGTAGTGAAGGCAGTAGCCAGGAGAGTTCCATAATAATACGGGATGGTTTATACCGGAGCATGCTGCTGGGGGTGCAAGGAGGTGCTCGTAGTCATTTGCAGGTGGCCTTTTTTTCCATCTAGGGCCGACTTTGGAACCACCTCAGGAGCTGCTGGATCTGCAGCTCTCTACTGACCAACAAACAGCTGTTTGATTTATAGACGGCAGCTCTGAGGTCCAGCTGCCCACCAACATCCTGGTGGGAAGGTCAGCTCACTACAGTTAACTGGTGGAAACACTCTAGGGGAAGGACAGATCAACTCTGTGCTGAATTGCATGCTGTTTTCCTTGCTGCGGTGGAAGAATTGAACAATGAACAATAAATGTCCCTCTGTGTGGGTTTTTACTGACTCATGGGCAGTGGCCAATGGTCCAGCCATGTAGTCAGGCAGATGGGCCATGGAAACCTGGACTATTAAAGAGAGGTCCATCTGGGCATGGCCCTGTGAAACCACATGAAAATAGGACATGTCAATGCCTATCTGAAGAACCCATTCCCAGGACTGAAAGGTGATTAGAACCAACAAGCGCATGTTCCGGTGCGCTCACTCGGGTCTGTTGAAATGAGCTTTAGGAATGCAGAGATGTGCTGACCATCTGCATATTCCTCTTGCACCTCCTGGGGTGCAGAACGCCAATAAGAACTGACCCCCACTGGCAGAGAGAGAGACAGGCTGCATACGGCTATGGGGCGGAGTCCTACCTGCAGCTGGTAAGTAGGGTACATGGGACCACCACCGGAACCCTGGGGTGGGGTGGAGTAAATGGGTCCTGACAGGAACAGACAGTGACCCTGGACTGGGGTTTGCTCTCCTGATGGTAGATGCTCGCAAGGCTCTGCACCTGCCGTGGTGACTGCCCGGTCACATTTCAGGTCAAGGAGCCCTCGACAGCCCACGTGCAGCAGAGACAGCTCCTCGGGTTGACGTAGCAGGTGGCATTCCATGCTCAGAGCCGCTGTTGGACAGAGAAGCCAAGTGGGCAGTGGAAACGTCTCCTGTCCCACGTGGGAGACATGCAGGCGTGGAGGGCTGGCTCACACGCATGGGGGGGCTGAGGGAGGGTCTGCTGCTCTGGGGGACCTGGCATAGAGCCGTGGGGGGTGCTAGGGCCACCCTGCAACGCTTGCCCATCACTGCGACTTTCTTTCCTGCCCGACGCGGGGGTCCCAGGACCAAGTGCAGGTGCTGGAAGCAGGAACGGTCCCTGTGCAGGAAGCTGTCACTGTATCTTTAAACCTTCCAGCCGGGGGTGGGGGGTGGGGGCCCTGGTTGGCTCAGTTGGAGCACGGGACTCTTGATCTCAGGGTCGTGAGTTCGAGCCCCATGTCGGGCGTAGAGATTCCTCAAAAATAAAATCTTAAAAAAAACAAAAACAAAAACAAACTTTAAGAGCCGGCTTTTGGTTTCACGGATTTTTCTTTCTTATTTTTCCATTCTCTATTTTGTTTATCTCCATTCTTGTCTTTATTATTTCCTTCCTTCTGCTAGCTTTGGGTTCAGTTGGTTCTTCTTTTCCAGTTCCTTAAGACATGCAGTTTGTTTATTGATTTTTGGGATTCTTGTTCTTTGACCTGTACATGGACAGCCGCACACCTCCTTGTTGCCGTACGGGGCTGTGCCCGTGGTCTCCCTACGCCGTTTCTGTTTTCATCTGTCTCAAGATATTTTCTGATTTCCCTTTGAGTCACTGGTTGTTTAAAAGTGAGTTGTTTAGGAGCGCCTGGGTGGCTCAGTCGTTAAGCGTCTGCCTTCAGCTCAGGTCATGGTCCCGGGGTCCTGGGATCGAGCCCCGCATCGGGCTCCCTGCTCCAGGGGGAGCCTGCTTCTCCCTCTCCCCCTCCCCCTGCTTGTGTTTCCCCTCTCCCTGTGTCTCTCTCTCTTAAAAAAAAATAAAAAAAAAAAAAAAAAAAAAAAAAAAGTGAGTTGTTTAATTTCCAGATGGTGGTGAAAATCAGTTTATGTTATTGAGTTTCATTCCATTTTGAATGAAAAAGATACTTTGTATGATTTTATTTTATTTTTATATTTTAAAAATATTTTATTATTTATTTGACAGAGAGAGAGAGCACAAGCAGGGGGAGCATCAGTGGGAGAGGGAGAAGCAGGCTCCCCACTGAGCAGGGAGCCCAAAGAGGCTCCATCCCAGGACCCCGGGATCATGACCTGAGCTAAAGGCAGACACTCAACCGACTGAGCCACCCAGGCGCCCCTGTATGATCTAAATCTTTAAAAATTTACTAAGACCTATTTTGTGCCCCTTTGCTGATGCTAATCCGTATCCTCTTGCTGTAATAAACACTAACCATGTGCATAACAGTGTTTGAACCTGAATGTGGTCATGGGGACATGAAATTTTTTAAGTAGACATGAAAAAAAAACCAACAACATATGAACAAATGGAAAACTACCAAGTTCTTGGACAGGAAGACTCAAAAGAATAAAAATGCCAAGCCCCTCTGAGTTATTTCTTAGATTAACTCAGCTTTAATAAACATGCCATTAGGAAGTGCTGTTGTTGTTGTTGTTATTATTGTTTTAAACCAGCAAAGATGATTTTAAAATCTAAATCGGGGGTGGGAGAGGGGAAACAAGAGTAGCCAGGACATTTTGAAAAAGAACAGCAACTGGGGACCTCAGATATTAAAATGCAGCATGATGCTTAGTACTTAAAACAGTGTGGAAGTGATCTATGAATAGACAGCCACATGGCACAGAATAAAAAGTCAGAAAATAGTCCCAGATACATACAGAATTTACAATACGATAAAGGTTGCATTTCAAATCCATATGCTGCTGGGAAAATTATCTGTTTTCAAGAAGAAAAGAGTGAATCCATATATCACGCCATACATAGAGGATACATTATAAATGAATCTAAGATTTAAATGAAAAAAACCATAAAGCTTACTGGGCTATGACCTGGAGTGGACACAACTTTTCTGATGATGGCACAAAGCCCGGAAACTTGGAACAGAAATGCTTGATACCTTTGGCTACATTAAAGCAGAAAACTACTTGGTAAACATCCCATAAACAAACTCAAAAGACAAATTACAAACTTGGAAAATGTGCGACTTGTTTTATAATTAAGGGGTTATATCTTTAATATTTAAAGAGTTCCTATAAATCAATGAAGACTAAGACCCAGTAGAAAGCTGGGCAAAGGACATGAATGTTCTCAGCACCTGAGTGGTTTGGTTTGTTTGCACCCCTGCCGTTTGCCGTGCTTCGGGCAGCCCCTGGTCCAAGGAGGATGAGATAGTTTGAGGCCAACTTGAAATCATTATGCAGCCTGGTGTCAATCACAGCTGATTTGCAGCCTGAAGAGAGCTACTCAGCTGAGCACAGACTATGTCCACCAAACCACAAGTGATCTTCAAACCTATAAGCAAGAAAGAAATACTTGCTGTGAACCCAGGAGTTAGGGATGGCATGTTAATCAGTGATGTCACTGCAACAGCGGACAAATGCACCTGTGAGAACACATTACAAGAATTCACTGCAGGATTTTTTGTTTCTTTGTAAAAGCAGCAGATTGAAAACCTAAATGTCCACCAAGAAGTGACTGGATTAATTAATTATGACACATCCATAAATGGGTTTGTCTGCAACAAAAAAAAGTAAAGAAGGTCCCTGATTACTGATACTGAAAGTTCCCCAAGATACCTGCCCAGTGAAAAAAGGAAAGCACAGTGGTGTGTATGGTACATGATTATCTGTGTGAAAAAGGAAAGGGGGAAATGAGTAAATCATACCAACTTGTGTATACCCTAAGACAATCTCTGGAAAAATAAAGTAATAGTGGGTGTTTCCTGGTGGAGGGATGGAAGCTAGTGAATAGGGGGATACAGGGAGATGTTAAAACTGAGGTTATTTGTAAATGAAGTTTGAAAAATAAATCTGCTAGTTGACAAACTTATTTCTTAGTAAGTTAGGAGAAAAATTATAAGTGAAAAGGCCAAGGAGAATTTTTTCAGAGTACACCTTTTAAAAAATTAAAACAATATTTGAAGCATATCAACTAGCCAATTAATTTTGCAAACTCCATGTACAAATAACTCTAGTTTTAATAAGTATCTGTTCAGCAAATTCTGGTGTGCAACTCAAAATAATACTGTACATGAGTCAAAGCTTACTTATTTGGGAGAAATGACCAAGCAACTTAGTGACAAAGAGTTCGTGCAGGTTTGTTCTTCTTTACCTAGTTTCTCAAGGTGGGAAACTGATTTCAACATTTCTTCTTTTCAAACATAAGCATTCAGTGCTATAAATTCACACATGATCACTGCTTTACCAGCATCCAACAGATTTTGAGATGTATTTTCATTTTCTTTCAGTTCAAGATGTTTTCTAATTTCCCTTGAGATTTCTCCTTTGACCCATGGATTATTTAGAGGTTGTGTCGTTTAATTTTCAAGTGTTGGAGACTTTCCATCTATCTTTCTGTTATTGATTTCTACTTTATTTCCATTGTGGTCTGAGATCATCTTTTGTGTTATTTCAAATCTTAAAAAAAAAAGTTTAAAGGCTTGTTTTGTGACCCAGAGAAAGGTTTATCTTTGTGAATGTTCCATGTGCACTTGTAAAGATGTGTGTATCTGTTTTGGGGAGAACTGTCCCATAAATGTTGACTAGTTCCAGTTGGTTGATGGTGTTGTTTGGTTCCTCTATATCTTTGCTGATCTTCTGATCCTAGTTGTGTCTATTACTGAGTGAAGAACGCTGAATTCTCCAACTATAATCGTGGAGTGTCTAGTTCTCCTTTCAGTTCCATCATATTTTGGTTCTATATTTTGAAGCTCTGGTGTTAATTACATGGGCATTTAGGATTGTTATGTATTGGCGAAGTGACTTTTTTTTACCTTATGTCTTTATCCTGGTGATTCTGTTTGGTCTGAAGTCTATTTTCTCTGTATCACTATAGCCACTCTATTTTTGTTTACATGATATATTTTTTCATAATTTTACTTCTAGTTTTCCTGAATCATATATTTAAAGTGAGCTTCTTATAGACCGTATATAGTTGGGTCATTAAAAAAAAATCCATTATAACAATCTTTGTCCTTTACTTAGTGCATTTATACCATTTACATTTTATGTAATTGGTGGTAAGTTTGTATTTAGGCGTATCTTATATTATTTGTTTTTTATTTATTATACCTGCTTTTCATTCCTCTGTTTCTCTTTCTTACTTTCTTTTGGGCAATTTGAACCTTCTCTAGTATTACATTTTAATTTATCTATTTTGAACTTACCTATTTGTATAGTTTTTTTTTAGTAGTTGCCATAGGGATTGTAATATGCATACCTAACTTTGTCATTCTACTAAGACTGAAAATTTCACTACTTCAAGTATAATGTAGAAACTTTACCATGTCAGTCCCATTATCCTCCACTCAATGTGTAGTTGTCTTGTCCATTACATCTATGTACACTGAAAACCCTATCAGACAAGGAGGATAGTCTATTAGATTGGTCCATTCTGTTGCCCTTCCGTCAGCCCCGATGCTCCCAGGTTCTTGCTGACATCATATCCCTTCTGTCCAAGAGTCTGTCTTTAGTAATTCTTCCAGAGTAGATATACCAGATATAAATTATCTTAGCTTTCCTTCATGGGAGAATGTCTGTTTCATCTTCCTTCCTGAAGGATATTTCCTAGTAGTTATAGAATTCTTGGGTAAAAGTTCCATTCTTTCAGCACTTGAAAAATACACTGCTTCCACTGGTCTTCATGATTTCAGATGAGAAATCCTGCTGTGTGCATCTTTGTTCCTTTGTAGATAATGCATTGCTTTCCTCTGGCAACTTTCAAGATGTTTTTTCTTTAGTGTTCAGTAGACTGGTTGTGATCAGTCCAGGCATGGATCTCTTCGGGTTTGTCCTTTTTGAGGTTTGTCTAATGCATCAGGGCTCTCCAAGGTCAGCCCCACCCCTAGATTCTCTCTAGCAGAGATTTGCTAGGACTCAAGCCCTCAGCATCTGATGAGCTCATCGCCAGGTCTGACCACAGCAACACGAGAGGACAGACCACGCTGAGCTGCTCTCTCACCTCCTCACCCTCATCCTGGCCCTGCTGATCCACCTTCATCGAAAATGCGAATATTTTGCTCATTGTGGGTTTTTCTGCATTAATTCTGAGAAGCAACTGCTCTTCATTTCTTAAATTCAAGAAAAACTTCCCAGGAGTCTGAAGCTGCCAATGCCCAAGGCTAGACTACCCACACCAGCCTGCTGGGGTGAGGTGGCCCCACATCAAGGCTGGACAAGCGAATGCCTAAACAGGGCATGGGAAAGCCCAGATAAAGTCCTTCCTGAGGAGAGTAGGCAGCTAAGGCAGAGGCTTCCATCCTAACAGCCTTCAGACACCAGGCAGGATGCCCAGCATATTTTTAAAGAAATGGCATTTCAAGCAAGCCAAACATTACTAATGAAAATGGAATCATCATTAATCTATAGCATTTAGCATTCTTGCATTTTTCCCCAGTTTACCTGAATTGCTAAATATATGAAGACTACTTCAGAACATACTATGTATATGTATTTGTGTACTGTGTGAGTTACACATATTCTGTGCGTGTAGACTGCGTGTATGTGTAAGGATACTTCAGTATGAGTTACGCATGCTGTGTGTGTGGACGACCGTACATGTAAGGATACTTTAATTCTCATGTCAGTGAGACATCAAATAAGGGAAGTCTCCTAAAATATGTAGAAAAAAACAATGGATCCTAGAAAAAAAATTTAAAGAGGCATGTGTGAACCATGCATTTCAGTAGAGAATAGGCCAGATTTAGAATTGGCATTGTCAGAATGCACAGAGACTCTTAATTCATGGATATCTGAGTTGATAAACTGAAGTTTAAAAGAGTCTTCAACTAAAAAAAAAATAAATTCAAAATTTTTTATTTTAATTTACAATAAACCCCCAAATGTGGTTTCTTTTATTTATTTTAGGTTTTGCTTTATCTTTTCAAATGGGCCACAAAAAGATCCTTAGTGTCTTCTAACCACAAACAGGTACAGAAAAAGGCTGTAGACCCTTGCTTTCCCGTCCTCAGGGGATGAGCGTTGCTGATTCCCTACACCCCTGCCCGCTCTGAATTGAATCAGTCTTCTTAAGTTTTGCCAATCTGGTGTGAATATAGCATTTTGTTGCTTTGATTTGCAATTCCGAGACCACAGAAGGGATGCATCTGAAGACACCGGGAAGTTCTTTCAGTCTGAAAGTCGAGTCCCAGTTGGTGCAGAAAGAACGGTGTCTCAAATCTCCTCAGAGGCACCACCTTGGAGGCAGATCCAACTGCCTTCCAGCCGCGTGGCTCAGAGTCAGGCCGCAGAGCGTGCTGGACAGATGTGACTCAGCGCACCCCGTCCTGCGGCGCCGGCGGAGGGCGCCGGTTCCCCTGCTGACCTGCCCAGCGGAGCCGGCCCTCCCGGTCCACCCGCTTTGCCTGCGCGGGCTGGAGGCTCTGCTGGCCCCGTCGGAGGAGGGGGGGCGGGGGTACCGAGTTCTTTCTCAGATTCAGAGACTATCTGGGCACGTGCACCCCCTCTCCCCGCACTCACAAGGCATCAACGTGGGCTGGTCGTCGGCGCTCCCCGGGGGGCCTTCCAGACTGTTGGGGTCGCGCTCACTCCCTGCGACGCTCCTAGGGAGAAGGAGGGCCACCCGCGTCTGGGAGCGGCTGCCCGGTGACTCTCCCGCTTGGAGATGGTCCCTAAGGAAAGGCCCCCGAGCTTCTCAGCTGGTGTGCAGCTTATTTGTACCTGGCAGAGGAAATCGCTTTGGGAAGCATTGCTTTGGTGTCCCAAGTGCGGGGCAGGCTTCTGACCCTGTCGCTGGGGCTGGCGCTTCAGGGCTGGGCCGGCGATGCCAAGGGCCATCCCAGGAGCCCGGCTGCCGTTGATGCCTGGCCCAGACCGCACAGACAGTGGCCCCCAGTGGGCGGCCCAGGGAGCTCTTTCAGGCTCTGGAAGCCTCAGTGTCCCCTCCGCGTGTGGTTGACGACAGGGCCGACACCGCAGCTGTTCGTGGGGTTCCGCTGGGCAGTGACCTGTCCTGTCTCACCCCACAGTGGCGCTGTGGATGTTTGCCTTCTCCCTCCCGGGGCGCGGCACACCCAGTGGCCAAGGCACGGAGGGGAGGCGGCTGCCGCACACGGCTTCCTGGCTGTGTGACCCCGGGCGCTCCGCCTCACCTCTCTGAGCCTCTGCGGCCCTGAGAACAGGGTGTCCCCGCTCCGGGGAAGGGCCCCGAGGTCCCATGCTAAAGCATCAGTGCAGGGCAGGTGCCAGGTGCGAGGGGCCTCAGCGCTCGGCCTGCTGAGGAAAACAGCGCAAGTACTGCGGATTCCTCGGGGAGGAGGCAGCCAGTCGGCCTCACATCGTTCTGGCCTCTGAAGCAATGTCGGGAGGAAGGAAGTGTGTCCCCCCAGGCTCCTCGGCTGGGCTCCTGCAGGGGCTGAACACAGAGGCCGGCAGGCACTCAGTGTAGCCTGAGTCCTGGGGGACAGGAGACCCGTGCTGAGCGGGTCAGGGGCCTGGGTCCCGGGGAGGGGCTGCCTGTCCCCGGGCTGAGCGCTGGGCCAGCAGCGTGGAACCACACCGGGAGCTGGGGACCCCACGTGGGCTCCAGCCAGGTGTGTGCTGCCACCCTCACATTGTAGGTGAGAAACACCAGTCCTTGGCTCACCCCCGTGCAGGCTGGGTCCCCTGGGCAAGTGCAGCTCTGGGAGGAGGCTGGTGGGCATCGGGCAGGTGTCAGGGCCCAGCCCGGGGGACTCAGAAGGCTGGGCGGGTCTCCCAGTACAGGCCAGGGCCCAGCGGACCCATAACCGCCCATCACGACCCGTTCCCTGCCCAGCTCCAGACGTCCGTCCCGCTGTCCCCTGGGCCCCCGCGCCGTGTTCTTGCCCCATTGCCTCTCCTGTTCCCGGCACTGACTGCTAGCTCATCACTGTGCACGCGGTAGCACGCGGAGTCCGGGGTGGACACGGCTCCTTGGCCCCACAGGGGCCCCTCTCACCGCCATCGAGGCGGCTGGTACTAGTCACGGTTGTCCTCACGATGACCCCCACCCGCCATGTGGACCAAGACTATTGACCTTGCACATTCTGTTCCGACCTTGTCCCACCATTCCTGTAGCTGACTCCCGCTCATCATCAGGAGTCGGGAGCCTCGCCCTGGGAAGTCTCGCCGCCTCGCCAGGCTGCTGTAGCCCTCGCCCAGCTCTGCTGCACTGCCCTGCCCACCGCCACACACTGCGGGGTTGCCCTCAGCTGCTCCGTCCCTCGAGCGCTGGGCGGGAACGCTCCGTGCTCCCCGGGGCTGAGTCGGGGTGGCTCGGCCTTCGCCGTCGTCAGGCTCACCTGTGTGCGCCCAGCAGCTGGCTGAATGTCCCGCTGTCCGGGCGGCAGGTGCCGTCTCTCCTCTGACTCCCCCTGCGTGGGCATCTGGTTTGGAGCCCCTGTTGCTGGCGTCTGCTGACGGCTCCTCGCCCCCTCCCAGCTCCACCGCTGGCTGGAGCTCTTCCCCCGCGTCACTGACTTCAGTCATTAATATTAGCTTGGACTCGTGGGTATTCATTACATCAGAATTCATTACATATTCAGAATAAAATGAATATTCTGTGGGTTAAATCCGACTCCATTTATTTTGTTGCTCAAATGATTCCAGCTGGGGCTGCTGGGAGCCGCTCCACACCAGGCCCCGCGTCCGACTGGCAGCCCCACCTTACTTTGAGCAGTTCCTGACTTTCCAGCCTCAGAAGATGCTCCAGCCTGATCTTGTATTTCCAGGGGGTCCCCGAGGGACGGGAGGGCGTGGCCACGGGTCCCCGATGGACCGGAGGGCGTGGTCACGGGTCCCCGAGGGACGGGAGGGCGTGGCCACGGGTCCCCGAGGGACGGGAGGGCGTGGTCACGGGTCCCCGAGGGACGGGAGGGCGTGGCCACGGGTCCCCGAGGGACGGGAGGGCGTGGTCAGGTGTGCACGCTGTGTCACAGTGTGTGCGAGCCCGTGCATGTATGTGAGCACACACGTGTGTGTGCACACGTGTGGCTTCCTCCCCCGGCCATCAGGATGAGAGCCCCAGAGCCCAGCAGCACCCATACGGAGGTCAGCGAGGCAGGAACGTGGGAAAGAGAGCTGCCCTGTCCGGAGGCGCTCACTGCTCCCTCAGCCAGAACCGCCCTTCCCGAGGCATTTACACGCCTTGCAGTTCTTCATCTGTGAGTAGAACTAATGATGCTCACCTCCCTGGGGGCAAGTGATGATGTCCTTCTGTGGGGGCCTGGCCCCCACCAAGTGTTCAAAGCAACTGAGTCATCACGTTTCAGTCTGTAAATACTCGGTGATGAGTTCTTACTTGAGTTACCCTTCATGCGTTAAGAGCTTATTCGCAGTCCGCGTGTATCTGGGCAGGTTGATTCAGGGTCGCTCTCAGGCCTGGCTGCTGCAGACAAAGTCCTGCAGAAGTAGCGCAGGTCCCCCTCCTCCCCCGGGGCAGGGGGAGCTGGGGGAGGGGAGCGAGACCCACGAGACTGAGAGTCTGCAGAGGGGAGGCAAACTCCAGTTCCCGCTTCTGTCAAGTGTGTGGGGTGGGCAAAGACTGCAAAGAAAAGGAGGTGTGTCCAGCGCTCTGGGGAGAGGACCCTCCTGCCTTGGGGTGGCACAGGGGACACGTTCTGGGGCGGGACAGTTGCTTGGATGTTTTCAAACAGATAAATGTTTGGAACTGACGTATTTCTGCCATTTCTCACGCTGCCCCAACCTCAACCAAAGACACATTTTCTTTGCTGGGGTTTGAACAAAAAAGTCAACTGTGGGTTCAGGGCCCTGGGATGGAGTTACCTGGCAGCACCTGGACGGGGACTCCTTCCGGGCAGCGCTGGGGGCCGAATCGGGAAATGTTATTGTGTCAGACTGGGAGGGGACCTTTCTCTGAGAGGTAGTTGGGTGTGAGTTTTGGGTGAAAACCCCTGGATTTGAAGATGACGTGCAGCCCCTCTGCAAGCTGGTGGTCCCATCTTCCCAGGCCTCCTCCGTCTCGGCAGCGTGGGAAGAAGGGATGCCTGCCTCCAGGGCATCTTTACAGAAGTGGTGACCACAGCCCCCACGCTGCCTCCTCCCACTCTGCTCCACACCCTTCCCACCAGTTCACGCCACGTGACACGCGCCCATCAGCGCCTTCGGAGCAGATGACACGGCGTTCTTGCTAGACCACAAGCCTGGGTTTCTATCTGCACATTTCCCGGCTCAGGAAAGGCCACACCAGGACATTAGGGGCTGTCTCCAGAGGACAGGACGACGGGCCCAGCATTCCCCCGGCACCCAGAGCCTCACCCCAGCTGTGGCCTCCTATCTCCGTCGCTGTAGGCCTGTTGCTGCGTGTGGGCACGTGTGTGTGTGCGCGTGCACACGTGTGTGTCCCTCACTGACCAGCCCAACAGCTGGCCTGGGGTGAGCTGCCCATGTCTAGTAGGGCCCTGCATCTGCCACACACACCGTCACACACACACATCACACACACACACA
>NW_022589807.1:814261-817208 GCF_004348235.1 Phoca vitulina
TGGGACTCGATCCCGGGACTCCAGGATCATGACCTGAGCCGAAGGCAGTCGCTTAACCAACTGAGCCACCCAGGCGCCCATGTTTCCTATTTTTTTCTTGAAGTTCCCTAGTTTACATTTTGCGTTTAAATCCATGATCCATTTTGAGCTGGTGTTTGTATGAGGTGTGCGGTTTAGGTCGGGCTCCTTGTTTGCCGGCGGATGTCCCACCACCCCAACGCCATTCGTGGAAAGGCTGTTTTTCCTCCGTTTGCACCTTTGGCAGCCACCCCCCTCCTTGGTGGGGCTCCTGCTGGGTCCCTGTTGTGTCCCCTTGAGCCCTGGGTCTGTCCCCCAGCACCACCCGGTGCCCTTTGCTGTGGCGAGAGAGGCGTGGTCCCTCCTGGTCTCAGCTGCCTAGAGGCCCTGGGGCCTGTGCTCTCCGCGTAGATTCCGGAATGGGCTCAACAAAAAGCCTTGCTGGGACTTTGATAGAAACTGAAATAAACTCATAGATCATTTGTGAGAAAAATGACATCTTTCTGTCATGTCGTCAGTCCATGAACACAATATGCCTCTTTTTTTAGAATTTTTTTCACCAGCATGTTAGTTTTCAGCATACAAGCTTAGTAAATGTTTTGTTGGATTTACATTTGAGGCTTTTTTTTTTTTTTTAGTGTGAATGGCATCATGTCTTTTAGATTTTGGTAACTTCATGTTCACTGTATAAACATTCAAGCGATTTTTGTGAATTGATCTGTGTCTGTGACCTGCCAAACTCACTTGTTAGCTCTAGCAGTGTTTTTGTAGATTCTCGGGATTTTCTTTGTAGACAATCATGTCACCTGCAAATATGGACACTTATTCCTTCCATTTGCTCTGCGTGCGTCTTTCTTCCTTGCCTTGCCTTATTGCGTGGCTGGAACATCCGCCACTCCGAGGAGCAAGAACAGTGATGTCCTTGCCTGTTCCCATCCTTAAGTGGTGTTATGGGATGAATTGTGTCCCCCAAAATTCATATGCTGAGATCCTAAACCTCAGTGCCTCACAACGTGACCCCATTTAGAGATTGAACCCTTAAAGAGGTAATTAGTTAAAATGAGGCCATAGGTAGGGCTCTAACCCAGTGTGACTGGTGTCCTTATAAGAGGAGGAGGTGAGGACAGACATGCCCAGAGGGACACCCACGTGAGGACGCGGGGAGAAGGTGGCCCATCTCCCAGGCCAGGAGAGAGGCCTCAGGGGACACCTGCCCTGCCCTCGCCTCGATCTCAGACTTCTGCCCCGAGGACTGGGACAGAATGCATTTCCACTGTTGTTTGTATGGATTTTTGTCACAGTAGCCGGACCAAACCAATGACCCTGCCCCAGAGCTGCAGAGGTGACGCTGCTCCAACTTCCCTTGCTAGTTCTGCCTGTTCTTTAACTTCATCTAGAGCAGCCTTTTGCACCTGGCTTCTTGCGAGATCCACCCACATCGCCGGTATATGGTAGCTGAGTAACATTCCGTATCACGAATATGGTTGCACACTTCGCTGATTCATTCTCCAGTTGGTGGACATCTGGCTCATTTCCAGTTTTGAGTTAGGATGAATCGAGTTGCGACGGACATGGTGACCAGTCTTTGTGTGGACAGATGTTTTCTCTTCTCCTGGGGAGACCCCCAGGAGTGGAATTGCTGGGTCATAGGCAGGTGTATGCTTAACTTCATGGGAAAATGCCGAGTGGTTTTCCAAAGCAGTTGTACAGTTTTACACTTCCGTTGGCACTGTGTCAGAGTCCTGCTTGCCCCGCGTCCTTGCCCCCACGTGACGGGCGTGGTGGCGTCTCACCGAGGCTTTGGCTTACACTTCCGTCACGCAGGTGCCGTGGAGCACTTCCCTGGGTGCTCACTGTCCATTCAGATAACTTTTTAAAGTCAAGTGCCTGGTCTAGTCTATTCCTCAATTTATTTTTATTGGATTATTTGTCTTTTTCTTTATTGATTTGTGGGAAATTTTTATATATTCTGTGCACAAGTCCTTTGTCAGAGAGATATATCACAAACATTTCCTTCCTGTCCTCGGCTCTCCCTTTCATCTTCTTCGTGGGGCCTCTGGATGAGCACACGTTTCTCATGATGATGAAGTTTGGTTTCTCAAGTGTTTTTCCTGTGGCTTTCAGGCCTGAGACATCTGCCTGCCTCCGGGGCGCGGGTGTTCCACCTATGCGTTTTTGGAAGCTCTAGAGCCCTGCTCACACTTAAGACTGCGCTTCGTTCCAGCTGTGTTTGTGTGTGTGCTGTGAGGCGGTCAAGGCTCACCTGTCCGTGATGTGTCCCCTTGCTGCAGCACACGCTCGAGGGGCTTTCCTTTCCCAGCCCCGAGCGCCGGCAGCTTCGCCAAAACCCGGCCCGCTGCGTGCATGTGCTTGCACATCTGGACTCCCCATTCTGTTCCATTGATCCCTCTCTATCCCTGTGTGACACCACCTGTCTTATTTTAATTTAATGTAATTTATTATTATAGTAATTATCTTACGTAATAAATTAAGTCACTTTACTCATCATAGAGACTCCCTACCCGTGCTGTGCAGCAGTTCTCCACTGTCAGACCCTCACATCTCCAGGTTTCCCCATTACAAATACAGCTGTACTGCGGGACGGAGGATGGGCGGGTGGAGGGGCCGTGGCGGGGGGGGGCCGTGGCAGGGGTGAGGCTGCGAGCTGCTAGTGTCGGCTGTCTCCGTCCAGGCTCCAGGTCGCCGTCCACACGGTGTGGGGAGAGGGGTGCTCCTCAAACACTGCTGG
This sequence comes from Phoca vitulina, assembly GCF_004348235.1. Classification (NCBI taxonomy): domain Eukaryota; kingdom Metazoa; phylum Chordata; class Mammalia; order Carnivora; family Phocidae; genus Phoca; species Phoca vitulina. The sequence continues at coordinate 817,029 of NW_022589807.1, forward strand.
CTCCTTTTCAGGCCTTCCTTCTTCTCTGGGGTAGCCGTGCTCCCACCCCGTTCTCCTCTGCTCTCCGTGCTCCCTCCTGTCCTCATCCTCCTCGTGCTCCCTCCCGTCCTCATTCTTCCCGTACTCCCTCCCATCCTCATCCTCCCCGTGCTCCTCATGCTCCCTCCTGTCATCATCCTC
>NW_022589807.1:817218-825835 GCF_004348235.1 Phoca vitulina
CCGTGCTCCCTCCCGTCCTCATCCTCCCCCGTGTTCCCTCTGCTCCTCTGTGCTTGCCTATGGAGCACCAGCCTGAGTCTTGGCTCTGTGCCGCCTTTGCCGTGGGGACAAACCATGAGAAGAAATGGAATTTTAAAATTTGTGTTTGTTATCATGGTCATATGAAAATTATTAAATTGAAAAATAGACGGTATGGTTACATGGTTAAAGAAACAAAAAGATCTAAGAGAGCTTTCACTCTCACCCTGTCTCCATCCATAAGATAGTCATTTTAAGCAGTTTTTTAAAATTTTTCAAACTTATGGAAAAGATGCAGGAATTCACTTATCAAGCGTCAGTAATTTGCCCTGTTTGTGGTTCCCCGCGTAGAGAGGTAGGCATGTTTTCCCGGAGCCGTTTTTAAGAGCTTACAGAGCTCACAACTAGAACATCTGGCGGCCAGGTGGCCATCCCATTCTAGTGACCGTCTGGGTCTGCCCGTGAGGAGGTCCGGCCACCCCACCGCTCAGCCAGGAGGGGACCACGGGGTCGACCCGCCAGCGCTCTCAAGGCGGGCCTTGGTGTGCCCAGCCCTGCTCTTACCCGCCCTGGCACGGGAGCCACCCGGCACCATGCTGCCGCACCTGTGCAGGTACAGTGGCACCGGTTTCTGGAGCGGCGAGTGCTGGCTCAAAGGGCAAATGTCCCCTTCTGTCCCAGCCGTCATGTGGGGGGGTCTCGCTAGCCTGGTGGGGAGAGCGGGTCCTCGGTGGGGCTGTAGCTGCCTCCCCAGTGTGTGCGGGCCACTGAGATTTCCTTCTCCCTGAGCTGCCTGTTCCTGGCCTTTGCCCCGAACTATAGTTTCTGGATCATTCCACAGCCCACTCATCCCTCACCCCTCACCCCTCACCCAGACTCAATGACGCAGGTGACTCATCCAGTGGGGGCCAGCCGTCTGAATCTTAAAAACACAAAACCGAGCCATTTTGCCACAAAACCAAGTGTGGGTTGAGTCGAGGCAGCTCCACACGTGTAAACATCAGACAGACTGCTCTGTGTCTGGTGACTCTTTACCATCCTTTGTCCCTCGTGCCGCCTCCGTGGCCACCGAGGAGCAAGGGAGCTTTTCAGGACGTGAAATGCTGGAAGAAACAAGATTCTAGAGAAGCAACGTGGCTCGTGGTCCTACAACAGGATTGCTCCAACCACGGAAACACTAAATGTTGAACTTAAAAGCCTTTGATTTTGGACTAATTCTAGATGTGCAGGCAAGTTGCGAAGACAGTGCAGAGGGTCCTTCTCCCAGTGTCCGCACCCACATAGTGGACTCCATTTGTCCGGAAGTGAGCCTGGCAGAACACCAGACTACAGACTGTCGGATCCGAACTGCCACAACGTGTTCAGTAAACACTGAATGTTAATGTTGTTTGTGCCCAGAATTCTCCTAAAGGCAGGAGAATCTGGTTATCTTTTTTTTTTTTTTTTTTTAAGATTTTATTTATTTGACAGAGAGAGAGAGACACAGCGAGAGAGGGAACACAAGCAGGGGGAGTGGGAGAGAGAGAAGCAGGCTTCCCTCAGAGCAGGGAGCCCGATGTGGGGCTCGATCCCAGGACCCTGGGACCATGACCTGAGCTGAAGGCAGACACTTAATGACTAAGCCACCCAGGTGCCCCGAGAATCTGGTTATCTTGACGTGTTTTGTTTACAAAGAAATAAACACATTAATTCTCAATGTGTTTAATGAGGGGCCGGGGCTGGAGGAGGCACGTAGCCCTGGTGGCCCTGCCTGCTGCCGGGGAGGCCGGGAGCCAGCGCACGTGGTCATTCCGCTCCCTGGGAGAAAGTGGGAGCCGTACCCTGTCCCACGCTCTTGGGCTCAAGGAAGTGCCGATGAAACACAGCCCCGAGGGGCCCTGGTATGCTGCTTAATATTCCATACGACGAAAGAGGACGGCTAGCGCGTTCCTTGTTGGACGGTGCCGCCGCCCAGGTGGAGAGGTCCCCCGCCTGAGGCGTTCCAGCCAGGCTGCACCCCACTCCACTTTTTGCCTGTCACCTTTTGGGTCGCGACACCTGGGCTGCTGCCCGAACACAGCCCTGCCTCCGTAGGCCATTTCTGTGCAACAGGCTCTGTCCCGATGGGGTCTCCCTGCCAGTCTCCTGACTCGGGGATGTCAGCAGGCAAGGGCCGTGCTGGGGAAGGTGGCAGGTGCCGCTCTTGGCACCTGGAGGGCCCCCCGCGTTCCTCACAGAAACTCTGTGCATCCCGTCTCCTTTCCATTTTATGGCCGAGGACCTGAGGCTCTGAGGTTCTCAGCCCGAGAGCCGGGGTGTGAGCCCAGGTGCCTCTGAGACAGGGGCCGCCGTCCTGTCACCTGCTGGGTGGGGCAGCGCTGGGCCTCAGCTGGGGGCCGCATGGTGGGCGCTCTGCCTGCTCGCCTGGGTCTTCCCGTCGCTGGAGGGAGGCGCCCCTGCGTCCGTGCGCACGGGCTACGCTGACCGCTCAGGCAGCCGCTTCCTCACACACCTCCTCAAATCCCGGGCTGGAAGGAGGACCGTCTGGGGGAAAGTGGGCAGCGTCCGCAGCCTGACCACCCCGCCCCCCACAACTGAGCACGGGGGCGACTCTGCCGTGCGGCCAGCGGCGGGGAGTGCGCGGGGAGCCTCCGCTGTGCGCTCTGGGCTTGCGTGGGCTGGAGAAACGCCCTCGGTAGCCGCCCTGGGCTGGCTGCTCGCGCTCGCGTGCTCCCTGGCTGCGAGGCGCTGCCCCGGGGGGGCTCCACGGTGACCCCCGGCCAGCAACGAGGACACCAAGGCTCAAAGAAATCCGTTTGTTTCTAAAGAAGCATGCAGGCGGGACGAACAAGCCACCGTTGGAACGCATGCAGAGCTCGCGCTCTAAGCTTTGCAGGAGTCCACGTCTTCGTGCATTTACTTTCTCCTGGGGTCACCGAGCTGCCCCGTGACAAGGGTGCTCCCCTGACGGTCCACGGGCCTCCTCTCAGCTAGGGGACCCCCTGAGGGTCCCAGTGTCGTGTCCCCGCAGGTCTGTGCCCAGAAGCCCGCGAGGCGAGGTGGGGGGGAAGGCTGTGGCCTGCATCGCCTCCACCCTGGGGCGGCTCGGGGCGCCGTGGTGCAGGGGCTCTCGGGGGCCTGGACAGCTCTCCAGCCCGTCTGGGCTGTATTTTCACACAGGAGGCAGCTGGGGAACCAGTGAACTTGGGCGTGTGACGATGCGGAAATGCGAAGGCACTGTCATTGGTGACCCGTATTGCAAAACCCGCAAAAGGAAGTTGTGTTTTGCTGCAGCCTGAAGTCAGCCCCGGGCAGAAGCGCGCCCTCCCAGGACGGCAGGTGAGTGGTGCTAGCTCTGGGGTCTTCGCCGGCCCCCAGGGCCTCTGCACGTCCTGCAAGGGGCACTTGTGGGGATGAGGGGGTTGAGAGCAGGAGCGGCTTGGGGTTGGTGGCTTCAAGGCAGGCAGCCATGTGGTGGTGGGTGAGTGGTGCGTCTGTGCTCCTTTGGCTCCTGGGGTACCCCCGGCTTGATTTGTGAAGAGCCAGCGTGTGTGGGCACAGCCCGCAGGAAGCGTGCCATCGGCCGGGACAGCACTGGGTGTCGTCTGGGGCGCCTCAGACTCTTGCTAAGATGAACTGAGCCCAGGAGGGGCCGGCGTCTGAGGCTGACCCGGTTCAGGTGACCCCCACATGGGCCACGCCTGCGCACCTGTCCCCGAGGCCCTGGGCAATGCGGGTCTTCCTTTACCTGGGCTGAGGAAGGGTGAGTGGTCCACGCAGTCCCTAGGGGGGTAGGCCTTCCCACCAAATGTGTGGCTCTGGAAGGTTCCTCAGCAATCTGACGCAGTTTAGACACTGATGGGGCTTGGCCAGGAGGACACCCTGGGATGCCCACCCTGCCGAGTCCAGGCGCCGACTCCTGGCAGGGGTCACGTCCTGGGAGGCAGCGGGGTGGAGCCAGACGGCGCCGTGTTTGTGCAGAGTGGGAGTGCGTTCAGGGGCGCAGCTGTACTCAGAGCACCTGGCTCCTGGGACCCTCGGGGCTTGCAGGCAACTGGCTGAGTACGTGGCCACTCCTAAAGGAGAGGAAACAGAGGGAGCCCTGTGCTGTGGCCTGCATGCTGCCCAGCTGCGCCCCACTCAGACCTTCAGAGCCTGACAGCTCGCTGGGGCCGGGCGGGGTCGGGTGCGCGGGGAGGAAGTGGTTTGTCTCCAGCTGGGTGTTTGCAGGAGGCCAGAGGCCCTGGTTCCCCTCCTTGGGTTTGACGTCTGTCTCCCCACAAAGGCCAGCACCTCCAAAAGTTCAGGGGCCCCCGAAGCTGGACAGGACTGTGTGCTCTGACCCACAGGCCTGACCTTCAGGTGGTCTGTGAAGGTCAGAGCTCAGAAGGGGGGCTAATGGAGGCCTCGAGGACATGTGGGGCTTTGCTGCCCTGAGCCCCTTGAAAGCCCAGCGATGGGGATGTCCTTGGACTCCGAACAGTGACAGTGGTGCAGCTGCTGCTCCCAGCTGGGAGGCTGGGAGCACCGGCCTCCCCACATCCTCCGTACCTGCCCCAGGTGGGTTCTCATGACCCCACTGACAGATAAGGAGAGTGAGGCTCCTCAGTAAAGGGGGTGAGTGTGGAAGTCAGACTGTAGGACACGTGAAACCAGCCCTGAATGGAGCATCACTCACCTGCACGGTCCCCTGGCTGCCCACGGCTGGGAGACACATCCTGGCTCCAGCCCCTACGTTCTACCTCCTCAGTCTCCAGGTACGTTTCTCCAGACGGCTGGGCTGATTCTCCTTTGCCCTGCTCCTCTGTCTGGGACGGTGTTCCCTCTGCCTGGGACTCTGTTCCCTCCCCCTGGGATGCTGTTCCTTCTGTCTGGGACTCTGTTCCCTCTGTCTGGGATCACACGTATGGTGGTGATAATTGGTCACCACGTAGGCATCCAGTGAGGTGGGCAGTGACTGACCTTTCCGGTCGGCTCTGGGGGCTCCAGTGGACCCCCATGAAGTGCATGTGCGCCCAGGATGTGATGCTCTAGCCCCCACAAGTGTGTGGCTTTGGGAGAGTGAACCTGCTGCCTGGCCTCCCTTTTGCGCAATAACCTGGCAGGTCACTGTGCAGTCAGATGAGACCTGTCCTCGTGGGAAGGCCTCCCCCGGGGCGGCAGTGAGAGTGACCCCAGGTGGGGGTCCCAGGGCAGCAGTGAGAGTGATGGGGGAGTTGGGGGGTGTCCGTGCGGAGCTTCCCCCATCCCCAGCGGCATTGACCCCTGGATTGAGCAGCGCCAGGCTGCCCGCACACAGGGTGGCCCCGGGAGCGTGGTCAGGATCTCCGTGCAGTGGGAAGCTTTTGGAAGGTTCTCGTCTGTTCGTTTCACTAGGTCTTCTGGTGAATGTCTCAGACATAAGCAAAGGTGGAGTTGCGTGGGGAGCCCGGGGTGCCGGAGGTCGGCCTAGGACCTCTGCCCCGTGCACGCGGGCCCGACACTAGGTCACCCAGCAGGGCTCCAGAGCTCCGCGGGCCCGCCCAGACGCAGCTTGTTCTGCGCACAGCTGGCTGCTGCGTGGGGACCGGTCTGTGCTCCACCACAACGGACAGTGATGCGGTGTCTGTAGTTAAAGCCCCGGACGACAGCAAAACGAAAACAGAATAGGACATACAAATACAGCACACGAGAATGCGGGTGTTAATAGTAGAAAATAAAACCAGGAAGGAAAAGAAGAACATTATGTATAAGTGAAAAGATTAAGCGGAAGGAGCTCAGGTGGTCGGTTTTGCAGGCCCACGGGGTCCGCACGTGCGTCTTGTGTGCAGTGCACCTGCGTGCCGTGCGGCCCCCTGTGCGTGCGTCCTGCGTGCTGTGCACCCGCGTGCCATGTGTCCCGCGTGCCTTGTGGTCCCATGAGCCTGCGCCAGCTCTTCTGTCATGGCTCCTTGCGCTGGACCCAGTGCATTTCCGGGTTTGCTGTCTGGGAGCTTCTGCTAAGCTAGCTTCGGGCACGCATCATCGGCACTGTGCCCTGGCGTGGCCTCAAGTCCTGCAGGATGGAGCCGGTGACAGGGCCCTGGGAGCTCTAGGCCGCGTCGGTGGCCGAAGCCCATCAGCCTGGCAAGCTGTCCTGGCCCTGTACGTCTGCTGGGCTGCCAAACACGTAGGATGTGGCTGGGTGGGGTCCAGTGCTGTGCGCCGCCTCAGGCTCTGGGAACTTTGCAGGGCAGTTATGTCCGTTTTACAGAGGAGAAAACTGAGGGTCGGCAAGTGCAACTTGTCCCTGGCGGCCCGGCTGCTAAGTGGTAGCAGCCCATCACTCGGGCTCGAAGCCTCGGTCCAGCAGCACGATGCTCGACCACCTCCCCGGATCCACACAGGAGGCCCCGTGAGGCCCTTGTTCACTCGGTGGGGGTTTCTGGGGTGTGCGAGGACAGGCCAGGACCCAGGCAGGCAGTAAATTCTAGGCGTTTGAATCACTGTTGTCTTAGCCCTCATTCACACAGCTTCTGATGAGAATTTTCTGAAACACGTTCTTTTTTTAAAGCTGTTTTTCTGTGGTAAAGTACGTGTGACATAAAATTTGTCATTGAAACCACTTTGTCCAGTGGCGTTACGTGTGTTCGCACGGTTGTGCAGCCATCCTCCCTGTCCGTCTCCAGAATGTTCCGTCTCCGGCTGAGACCGCGTCCTCATTAAGCACTACCGCCCCCCTGGCACCCGCCATCCACTCTGTGTGATTTGATGACTCCAGGGACCTCACACGGTGTTTGTCCTTCTGTGATGGGCACTCAGCCTCGTGTCCTCAAGGCCCATCCATGCTGTGGCAGGTGTCAGGGTGTCCTGCCTCTCGAGGGCTGAGGAACGTTCCGTGGCTACTGAGCACACGAGCTGCGTGTGCGTTCGCCCGGCCGGCTGCTGCCGTGAAGAATGCGGTTGTGATCACGGGCGTGCGCGTCTGTTCAATTCTCTGCTTTCAGTTCTGGGAGAAGAGCGTTCTTGAGGACCAGGTGTTGGAATTCGGTATTGGAACAAAAGCAGCATCTCTAAGAAAAGCTGCAGCCCCCCTAGGAGCCACCACTGGGCCATTCAGCCCACAGGCCGCTGCCCACACAGACATCCCAGTGCCACAGGGACAGGGAAGTTTTATTTCCTTTTTGTTTTTCTGTAACTTCTAAGTTTTCTAAAAAGGACGCGTCACTCGAACAGCTTTTGAAAGCACAGTAGCTTTAAGCATGGTATGAGCTGAGGAGGGCGTCCCAGCACGCAGGGACGGCGCCCTGTTGATCCATCTCCTTTCCTCTGTGCTCAGCTTGCCCTGCAGCCCCCGCCCCAGGTCTCGCTGACCCCAGCAGCATCCCAGAGCACGTGGCACCCCGCCGTCTGCGCCAGTCTCCGTGTGCTCAGCGGACAGGGTGGAGACCCCAGGCTGAGGCCCCAGGAGAAGGGCTGTGCTTCCAGAGCCTGACCCTGGAGCGAAGCAGCTCCGGGTTACTGCTACACGGCCTCGTGGGTTCTGCAGCCTCGTCTTCCCACGTGGACCTGTGTGCAGGCATGGTGGCACAGGGACCTCCCTGTGTATTTTCAGACTTGTTCAGATGACCTGCTGCATGTGAGCAACCACCCGAGCTTGGTGGGGGAGAGAGCAGCCGCACTGAGCATCGTCATCTCGAACAATCCTGGGGCTGGTGCCGGTCAGGGTGGGACAGTTTCAGAGGCCAACCAGAGGTAGCTGCTGTCCGTGGGGAGCAGACGGGATGCTAGGTGCCAGGCGGCAAGAGACGGGGATGGCAGGGGCTCTAGCAGAGTGCCCGTGTTGCTCCCGAGGAGGGAACATCTAGCAGCAGGTGGGGCTGGGCAGTGCTCGGCCTTGTGGCCCATGTGCAGGACCGACCCTGCCTGTCTCGGGCAGCCACCGGGCAGTGCCAGGCTCCAGGGCCACTTAAATGGTCCACAGCGCCTTGCGCATTTAATCTCTCCATCCTTCTCCAGCGCCCGAACCTCCCCCAGGCTCGGTGTTGGGGCTTCGATGCTGGGTGGTGGCGGCCTCAGGTGTCCGGGGCCCCGGCGGAGTCTCCTGGGGTTGGCAGCCAGCCTCATTCAGCTGGGGGCTCAGCGTCTCTAAGGCGAGAGCCAGGGCCAGAGAGAGATGGCTGACGACAGCTCCGTGGCTCCCCCCGTGCTCCCACCCACCCCCACCCTGGCCCTGGATGTGTCAGCATGAGCTTGGAGCCCAACCCAGAGCCCAGGGGCTGGTTCTCCAGGCCAGCATGCCGGGGTCAGCCTTGGCTTCCTCGTCTGAAACACAGAACATCGCCCACGTTGGTGTTTGTGAGTGAGCGGGTGTACGGAGGTGCTGAGCACGGCTCCTGGCACGTGGGGCGTGTGTGTGCGCACGCACACGCGTGTGGTATGGGACACGTGTGTAGGTGTAGGCACGTGTGCGTATGTGTGTTCCCTCCCCAGAGCCCCCTGCTCCCCTGTGCAGTGTGGAGGGCAGGCAGGACCTGGGCTGGCCTTCTCTGGTGCTGACCTTGGACGTGGAAGGGCAGCAGGGAGACCAGTCTTGAGGTGAGCAAGGCCATGGGCTGCATCCCTCGGCTTCCGAATCAGACTGGGGGCGGCGGTCTCCACT
>NW_022589807.1:825845-841369 GCF_004348235.1 Phoca vitulina
TCAGACTGGGGGCGGCGGTCTCCACTGTTGTACCCCACACTCGGCTGTGTGGGACGTCTTTGTGTTGAGCGTTGGGCTCTCCCATCTGGCTGAGCTGGTTCTGCTGCCCTTGGAAGAAGAGGTGGTCATGGCTCACGGGTCTCCAGGGGAAGGGTGCACCCACTCCTCCAGATGAGGATGACCAGGTGGGCACCAGGCCTGCTGGAGCCTCCCCAGGCTGCGGGCCTGCCACCTGTGCTCTGCCCGACCCCGGTCCCTTCTGTAAAAGTGGCACTTGCGGGGCGCCTGGGTGGCTCGTTTGGTGAAGTGTGCCTTCCACTCATGATCTCAGGGCCTGGGATCGAGCCCCGCATCGGGCTCCCTGCTCAGTGGGGAGCCTGCTTCTCCCTCTGCCTCTGCTGCTCCCCCTGCTTGTGCAGTTGCTCTCTTGCCTTGCTCTCTCTCAAGTAAATAAAAACTTAAAAAAAGATGGCACTTGGGGAGCATCGACTTGCTAAGGTGGCTCAAGTCGGAGGCATCGCCCTCTGTGAGGTGTCCGAACACGGTGGGCTGCGCATGTGCACGGTGCAAGCCTGATGTTTCGACACGCGTGCGTACCTGCGAGACGGTCTCCCAGTCACGACGGCGAGCCCGTGCGCTGTCCCGGACCACAGGTTCGTGTGTGTCTCCTGGAAGTCTGTGTAGACGGAAAGGCAGGGGTGTCCCTTGTCTTCTGCCCGTCGGCTTCCACCGTGCACGGGTCTCTCCAGAGCCATCGCGCAGCGTCCTGGAGAGGTTTGTGCATCATCTTCCTTAGCGCTTGCTGGGATTCAGCGCTGTGGTCGTCGTCCGGCAGACACCTGCCCGCTCCCCTCCTGGGACTCCAGCTACACATACGTTGTGCCGCAGGACGTTTGCTCACGCTGCTGTCTGCGTGCGCTTCAGTGTGGGTGGTTTCTGCTGCTGTCCCCCCAGACCCGCCATCTCCTACAGCGTCTACAAGTCCCCCTCCTCCTCCGCACACTTGGGGGCTTTCACCTCTGGAAGCTGGGGGTGTGCGTCCGCATCTGTCGACGCGTGCACGGCTGCCTGGCTCGAGCTCTCGTCACGGCTCAGAGCACTGTTCGGGGGAGCAGTGATGCTGCTAGTAAACAGGTGGGCGTCCTGGGGCCCGAGCAGAGCTCCCTGTGGGGCAAATCGCCCCCCAGCGCCGGTGGGGACCAGCATCGCCCTTCCTGCGCCACTGCCGTTCCCTCCCGCGTCTCACGCGCCCTCCCGCGTGTGCTGACCGTCCTCGGGGCCTGCAGGCCTCTGCCCCCTGACGGGGCTCTGCTTCCGGTGCTCTGCCCCGTGACCTCCCGCTGCTTGGTCTCCTGCACGGTCCCTCGGGGCCACGTGGGGCCCCGTCCCTGAGGGTGCGCTGCACCGGTTTCCACCTATTGGGGGCGTTGTGCTTCGCTGCCTGGCGGAGGGTGGCCAGAAGCGGGCACCCCAAGGTGGGGTTGCAGAGGTTCCACCTGGATCCGGAGGCCACACTGGACGCACGGAGGCTGAGTGCGTGGCGGCGTCCCACCGGCGCGTTTGCAGGGCTGGGCAGGGAACTGGGTTTATCTCCTGCGCTATGAAAGGAATGCAGAAAAGCATGTCCTTTCTGTTTGGAACCCTTCTTATTTCTCCCCGTTAAGCCCGTCAGGAACGTGGCAGGGGCCACGATGCGTGTGCACCCTGCTCTGGCTTTGGCGTCGCTTAGAGAGAGGTCCCCCCGGGGCAGTTTGGCCACACGGGAAGCCGGCTGTGCGGCGGGTGTCCGGCTGTCGCAGGCGGAGCTGGGGCCTCCCCGGCTCAGCAGCCCCAGCGTGGCGGCAGTGCTCCCCGCACTCTGCCCGGAGGTCTTCCCGCCTGCGAGGCAGCGAGGGGCAGGCCCTGGACACGTTCATGGTTCTGTGCGAGAGCGAGAGGGAGTTGCGTCTGCGTGGATGGCTCCTCAGCCTGGTTTGCGAGGGAGGAGGGGAGCGTCTGCTGGAGCTGCGGGCCGATGGGTGACCGTGGGCGTGAGCCCTGGGCGTCTGTGTGTGCGGGTGTCAGGAGGGTGCTCGGGCGTGGCTGGGAGGTGCCCCCCGGCCCTCTGCACACCGGGCGGGTCGCTGCCTCCCCGGCATGGGCCCCACGGGCGGGGACGGTCAGCTCTGGCCTGGAGTTTCGGGCTGGGCGCTCAGAGCTGGCCCTGCACTCGGGCAGGAAGCCACGTGCTCCGTCTGCCTGCGGCCCATGACCTGTCGCTGCCCTCCCACCCTCTGCCTTTGGAGCTGGTCTGGCGCCGGCCGCTGCAGGTGTGGTGGAGAAGGCAGCTTTCATGCTCCTGTCCTGTTGTTTCAGGACCCCTGTGTCAGACCTGCTGGGCAGGAAGGAGATTTTCAGCCGTCCTCCCAGCCCCGCTCACACTCACGGCCTGAGGCAGCCAACCCAGACCCCGAGCACGGCCGGCAGGGAGCCAAGAGCAGAGCCCTCCCTGGAGACCTGGGCGTCAGGTGAGTGGGGTCAAAGGAAGATTCTGGGGAATGTCGATCTCCCCTGGCTCTGTCCCCCCTCAACCCTCCCACGATTCCTGACTCGCCTGTCCGCTGTGACGGCATCCAGGAGAGGGGGGCGGGGAAAGCAACAAGCAGCTCCAGGAAGCTTTGGGGGGGGGGGCGGGAATCTGGGGCAAAGCCTTGGCCTCCCTGGCCCGGGGTCTCTGGACGGTGCGGGTCACAGTGATGCCGAGGGGGCCCCTCAGAACCACATCCCGGGGTGCAGAGCACCCAGCTGACCTGGCCCACGTGCTCACGACGGTTATTTTTGTGCGTGTGGTTTAAATGTGTTGAGTGGCAGGTGGCTTCACGCTGCGGGATTCCTTCCCTCCTCCTTTCCTCCCTCTTTCCTTCCCTCTCTCTGTCTCTTTTTCTTCCTACCTTCCCTCCTTCTTTCCTCCCTCTTTCCTCCTCTGTCTCTTTTCCTTCCTTCTTTCCTTTTTTTTTTTTTAACATAGAAGAAACTTATTTTTAAAATAAAATGCTTTCCATTTGCCATTCCCCAAAGCCTGTCTGGACAGGACCCAGCTGGAGCTGTGGGGGCTGTTCGCACACGGCCCCCTCCCAACTCCGCCCTTCTCTGGGGGGACACGCCTGGGGGCTGCGCTCTGGGCTGCGTGCAGGGGTGGTCCATGCCTGGCTGGCACTGACCCTGCTCATTTCCCCCCACAGGCAGCCCCCCGGCCAGCTCCCCACGGAGCTCAGGCACCTTAGCTGTGAGGATGGAGTCAGGAGGGGGCTCCTCAACAGCCCAGGCCCCCATCGCTGCCCTGGGGGAGCCGAACTCTGGGCCTGGCTACTCCTCCCTGGAGCTCCCGAGGGCAGACCCAGGGAAGCTGCAAGCACTGCCACTCGGGCCTAGAGCCCACGGCAAGGACCCCGACCCCAGGAGCCCTGGCAGCCCAGCTGCTGCAGGGAACGGCCCCCCAGACACGGGCCCTTTGGGGGAGCTGAACGGTGCTGCTAAGCTCCCCAACCGGGACAGCGGGATCGACAGTCCCTCCTGCAGCATGGCTAGTGACCAGTTCCCCTGTGAGGAGGGCGGCGAGGCTGGCCGGGGCCCCGGAGTCCTGGGGCCGCACCTGGACGCAGCCCCGGAAGGCGAGGTCCCGCAGGAGGCAGCCGATAGCGACGTGGGCGAAGGCAGCAGTGAGGAGCCTGACCCCGAGAACTGCCCCCCGGGGGCCCCTGCGGACCCGGCCAAGGTAGGCCGCCCTCGCGTCTTGGGGTGGCAGGGGCTCTTCTGAGGGGTCGTGCGGTCAGAGAGGCCCGGCGATGGGTCGTCAGGGAGGGCGGCGGCCCCGGCACCTCAGGCGATGACCTCACTCCCAAGCCTAGGTTCTGCGTCCACACGGCACAGGGACCCCAGCCCTGGGGCCATGGGGGTAGGTCGCTCACGGAGCCACCACCACATCCTTTACCGGGGCTGGCTGCCCACCTTGCAGAGCCCCTGTGTCATGAACGGGGAACCGAGGGTCACCATGGGGCGTGGCGGGGGTGGGAACGGAGCCCGGGCTCGGGAGCCGAGCCCCGAGCAGACGCCCAGGAAGCAGCTGTGCCCATGGCATGGCGGGTCTGCTGTGAGAGTGCCCACGTGCATCCCGACAGCATCTTGGGCTCTGGGCTCTGCACTGGGATGTGTGCGGACGAGGAAATGAAGCCGAGGGCCCCTGGCTCAGAGACACCACCTGTGCGGGGAGAATGGCGTACGCGACCGGGTCCCACGAGCAGCACAGGAGACGCCAGATCTACTGGCCTGGTGGACACAGTACTGGCGACAGAAGACAGGCCTGGCAGGCGAAGGGCGGGCCGAGGGCAGCCTCGTGCCCGCACTGTTGTGAGCCAACTTCGGGGGTGGCGCATGTTTTAAGCTAGGTTTTGTTATTATTCGGGTATGGTAACACCAATAGATCAGGGGACAACTGCCATGAAAAGAGAGTTTGTTACTTACAGTTCCCAGGAGGAGGGGCAGGCCAGGCCCCGGGGCCACCCGCGAAGGACCAGAGTGGGTCAGGGAGCAGAGGGGGTGGAAATTGTGCGTGAGAGCCTGTCTTGTGGTTTCCGTGGGAAGGAACGGGTGAAGCAGGGTGAGCAGGTTTAGGATTGCCTGCACAGAAGCTGTCCCAGATGTGTGGCACCTGGTCCTGGGTGACCAGGGCAGGGGAGCCTGTGAGAGCCCACGGAGGGGCTGGGGTGGCTCTGCGGAGGCTGGTTCGCGTGAAAGGCACACCACGTGGGTCAACAAGGACACAAGACGTGCAGACGTCCTACCACATAGAAACCGAGTGATGTGGTTACTGCGGGCCACACCACCCGTGGCTCTCGAGGCGTGGCTCCCGGGGTGGGGGGAGCTCAGCTGGCTGCCCCGGTCTCCCAGGTGGTGGGGGCAAGTGCACACCCCAGGCCTGCTCCGCTCCTGCCCACACAGGCTCTGGGGGAAGGCCCAAGCCTCCGCGTCTGTAACGCAGAGATGCCGACACTTCTGGGTCTGTCTGCTCCGTGGGGCACTGGCCCGTCCTGGCCCTCGGGGTGAGGCGTGCACCGGGAGCCCCGGGGCCCTGTGCCTCCCTTCCCCCCCCCAGGGAAGTCAGCCTTTGTCATGCGGAGGAGGTCCCAGCTAGTGCCGTTTTTGTCACAGAGGGACGGTGAATCTTGTCAGATGCTGCTTCTGCATCGATCGGGTCATCAGGAGGGTTTCTCATCGTGTGTTGAGCCCCAGAATAAACCTCCCTTGGTCGTGGTGTCCGGTCCTCCTCTGTACTGTTGAGTCAGGTTTCTGGTGTCAGTGTGCGCAGGGCTGTCCGTCGGCAGCGTCCTTGTGGGCTCTCTGCCTGCTCTGGCATCAGGTGGCACTTCGAGGGGTTGGCTCCTCTTCAGTGTTTCGGGAGCATTTGAGGAAGATTGGTATTAATTTCCCAGGGAAGCCATCTGGTCCTGGGCTTTTCTTTGCTGGGAAGTTTTTTTATTGCTTATTCAATGCACTCATTGTTGGTCATTCACATTTCCTGTTTCTTCATGTTTTCAGTCTTGGTTTGTTTCTAGGAATTTATCCGTTGATCTGGGCTGTCCATTTTTTTGGAGCATAATTGTTCACATCAGTCTCTCGTGATCCTTTTCATTTCTGTGATGTCGGTTGTAATGTTTCCTCTTTTATTTCTGATATTACTTATTTGAGTCTCCTCTATTTCTTAGTTAATTCAGTTAAGGGTGTGTGAATTTTGTTGATCCTTCCAAAAAACAACTCTGTTCTGTTGATTTTTTCCATTGTTTTTCTATTCTCTGTTTCATTTATCTCTGATCTGATCTCTGTTATTTCCTTCCTTCTGACTGCTTTGGGTTTAGTGTGTGCTTTTTCTAATCTCTTGAAGTGTGAAGTTACGTCATTGATTTGAGATCTTTCTTCCTTTTTCACACACACATTTACGGCTACGAACGTTCCTCTGAGCGGCCTTTGCTGCGTCCCATAAGTTTTGGTGTTTGTGTTTTCATTTTCATTTGTTTCAAGCTATTTTTCTAATTTCCTTTGTGACTTCTTCCACCCTTCTTCTTGAAGACTGCGTTGTTTAATTTCTACCTATCGGTGGGTTTCCCAGTTTTTCTTGTGCTATTAATTTCTAGTTTCATTCTATTGTGATTGGAAAAGATACTTTATATGGTTTCAACCTGAGGTTTGTTAATGCTTGTTTGGGGGCCTGATATGTAGACCGTCCTGGAGACTGTTCCATGTGCACTTGAGAAGAATGTGCCTTCCCCTGTTGTTGGGTGGAGGGGTCCGGGTCTGTGTGTCTGTTCACACACTCTGTCTGTCCTGGCCGGTACCATGCTGCTGCTTCAAAGTTTGCTTCCTGTATTTAGGACTTATGAGGTTTGGTGCATAAATACTTGCTTGAACTTTTTAAAAGTTTTTTTATTAATTTAAGTCCTCTCTATACCCAACATGGGGCTCGAACTCACGACCCCGAGATCAAGAGTCCCACACTCTCCGGACAGAGCCTGTGAGGCGCCCCTGGTACCTAAGTATTTGTAATTGTTCTGTCTTCTCCGAGAGTTGTTCCTTTTATCATCATATGATGTAATTCGCCGTATCTGGTAACGGTTTCTTACAGTCTGTCTTGTCTGATGCCAGTGTACCCGCTCCTGCTCTCGTTCGGTCTCTGTTTGCACGCTGGATCTTTCCCATCCTTCCACTTCCAGCTTGTGTGTGTCCTTAAATCTAAAGTGAGTGTCTTGTGCACAGCATGTAGTTGGATGCTGTTTTTTAAATCCATTCAGCCAATCTGTGTGTTTTGATTAGGGAGTTTAATCCATTTACATTTAGAGTAATTACTGATAGGGAGGGACAGTTGTCATTTTTTTTTTTTTTGAAGTTTTCATTTTAATTCCAGTTAGTTAACATACAGTGTTATTTTAGTTTTGGGTGTACAATATAGTAATTCGACAATTCCATACATCACCCTAACAATAACAAGCAAACTTTAAAAAAAGTTTTTAAGGCAAGATGAAAGAGGTTAAGGCTAAATACATCTATAATGACCCAAAAAATGTGGTAAAGTCCCCTATTAAAAGAACAGTACTCTCATATTGGGTTAAAAATTAAAATCCAATGATGTGTTTCTTGTAAGAGATATACCTAAAGCAAAAGGACATATACATCTTTTTATTTTATCTTTTATCAAGCATAGAGAAATTAAAAGTAAGAAATGATATTGTATTAATTTTAGGGAAGGGATGGTTGCGATTTCGATGATTGTTTTCTGCATATCTTATGGCTTTTTTGTCCCTTAGAACCTGCCTTATTTTTCATTGAATTTTTGTAATGGTATGTTTTGATTCTCTTCTCGTTTCCTTTTGTGTATATTCGGTAGATATTCCTTGTGGTTACTATTGAAATTACATAAAACACCTTAAACTTAGAGCCTTCTATCGCATGCGCAGCTGGCCTCTGTTTCCAGGGCTTTCAAAACTCTGGCGCGGGTCACGTCCCCAGTCGGGCAGACAGGAGCCAGCAGTCCCTCGGTGGCCCCCAGACCAGCCGGGGGACTGGATGCGCGGCTCACCACCTCATTTCCGTCCTGAACGGGGACCTCCAGCGTAGGGACTACGTCCCCCATGGGCCATGCTATGGTGCCTGGGGGAAGGACACAAAAGGGCATGCCGGTTGCTGCCGGGTTTCCCGTTTGCTGGAATCCCCTACCGTGACTCGGGGCGTAGCTTCTCAGCTCTTCTCTGGAGTTCTCACGGAGGGATTGTGGTCTGTACGTTGTTGGTGCCATGTCCCTGGGGGAAGGGGGGCCTGTAGCTTTCTAGTCTGCCATCTTGCTGACGGCAGGCCACAGAATACTTTGATGTGGCTGCTGTGTGGTCAAGGTCTCAGGAGGGCAGAGTTGTCTCTGGGATGCAGAAGCTGTTTGGGGGGGTTGGCAGGAGCTGTTGTGCCTTCCCCAGAAACCTCCCCGAAAAGTCTATCTGTGAGGACTGAGCTCCCTGCCCCAGTGCTAGTGGCCTCCTCCGGCCCCCAGGCCCCCTGGTGGCCCCCGGTGTCAGACCCCGCCTCCCCAGGGCACCGTGTTTCTTCTCTCTGCAGTGCTCCGAGCCCCAGAAGCTGCTCCACATTGCCCAGGAGCTCCTACACACCGAGGAGACCTACGTGCGGCGGCTGCACCTGCTCGACCAGGTAGCCCCTGGGGTGGGATCCCGCCTTTGTGCCAGTCAGAGGCAAAGTCCCAGGCTCAGCGCTGGCCAGGCCTTCCAGCCGGAGTATGAGGGACTTCACACTAAAACTCAGGTGGCTGTGAGTCTCCTCCAGAAACTCCTCCTTTTTGCTGTCTGAGCCTGGGGCTCTGGGGTGAAGGTCCTGTCCCATCACCTGGGCGGGGGGGCAGGGGGGATTCTTCCTGGCAGTTGCATTATCTGAGCATGTAAATGGCCTCTGGAAATCTTAATGTCCCCGTAGCAGCCCGGGGTTTAGGAGCACAGGAAGTAAACCTCCGGCAGACGCCCAGAGTTCTGCCAGGTGTTCTGTTTGTAGCTCAGAGAGCGGAGAAGGGGAATCGGGACCCTCCAGTTCCCCTGAGAGGTGGGCGCAGGCAGGACGGCCTGTCCCCGTCAGCAGAGGACTGTGTCTGCCTCACCCGCAGTCCCTAGCCACGAGGGAGCTTGCTTTAAAACCGTAGGTTTGAGCCCGTTTGGTGAAGCGGAGGTTCGTTAAGAAAACAGGAGGCCAGGGGCGCCTGAGTGGCTCAGTCGTTAAGCGTCTGCCTTCGGCTCAGGTCGTGATCCCAGGGTCCTGGGATCGAGCCCCGCATCGGGCTCCCTGCTCTGCGGGAAGCCTGCTTCTCCCTCTCCCACTCCCCCTGCTTGTGTTCCCTCTCTCGCTGTGTCTCTCTCTGTCAAATAAGTAGATAAAATCTTTAAAAAAAAAAAAAAGAAAGAGAACAGGAGGCCTTGGCGACCTCTCCCGAGGCCCCCCCCGGCGAGGGCAGCTATAGCAGCCCCTCCCTCAGCGCCCGCTCCGGGGCCTCTGCACCCCAGGTTTTCTGCACCCAGCTGACGGAAGCAGGCATCCCTTCGGAGGTCACCACAGGCATCTTCTCCAACATCTCCTCCATCTATCGCTTCCATGGGCACTTCCTTCTCCCCGAGCTGCAGACGCGGATCACGCAGGAGTGGTGAGTGCGGCTCCTGGTTCCCGGCGACTCCGTCCCGCAGCTGTGTGGGATTCTCGTGGCCAGCGGCCTCTCAGTCGGAGTCCGTGTGCCTGAGAGACAGGCCCTGGCTCCTTCCCTGCAGGGTCCTGGCCATCCCTGACCCGCAGTGTCCCCATGCCTTAGCTTCTTCATGTGCACATCATAGCGACTTTAATACCCGCTCAGGCTCTGTGGGATCCGTGAACACCAAACAGCAAGTAAACAGAGCTAGCAGCTGTATTTTTCCCTCCCCATATATACTCCACATTTGCTTTAAAAACTTCCCAGGGCACCTTGGATCCTCCGGCTGCCCCCAGGGGCTGTCCTTCTGTCCCTCTGCCGCTTCTCCTCGTTCTTAGGGGAGGGCCCGCTCAACTGTGCGTCAGGATAATAAAACATCGCAGGCGTGGCCCTCCACCCGCCATTGTTCACGATACGTGCTTCCCCCACTGTCCCCAGTGCTTTTTCCCTCTCTTCTCCGGCCTGACTTTGAGCCGGAGCGTGGGTCTCTGGGGCATTGGGAGCGTCAGGAGCTCAGCCCCTTGGGTCCCCAAGAGCCCATTCTCCAGCTGCAGCCAGGCAAGTGAGGGCACTGAGGCCAGGAGCCTTGACTAGCGGGCGTCCCTTCTCTTGCCCAGCCCAGTGAGGGTCCCTGTCGCTTTGTGGGTCTTCGTGAGGAGCAGACTCCCCCTGCAGAGCAGGTTATACTGTGTCCCCAGGGCCACTGATAACAGCCCAGGGTCCGATTGACCTTCTGTCCACACTTGCTAAAAATGGGTTTTCTTCTCAAGGCCCTAGAGAGACTCCTCGTGCACAGACCGCAGGGAAGGAGCCCAGGAAGAAGGCTGGCCCACGTGCCTTTGCAGGCAGCCTGCCTTCCGGGGACGTCCGCCAGAGCGCGTTCTCCCGATGCCGCCGCGATGGCTTTGTGCACACGCTCGCTTGCTTTCTGATGATGTCTTTAGGGTCACTTCCCCTTAGAACTGTGGTTCCAAGGTCAAAAAACTATTGGTATATTTTATGCTTCTTGAAATTTATTCTCAAATCCCTGTCTGCGCTGATTTTACACCTGCTGCTTTCCCGTGACGTTGCCAGCGTCGCTTGTCCCGTTGTTCCTGAAATTGGCTCCTCTGAGGGGTAACATGGGGCCTCACGGATTCTCTCTGATGCGCAGCCTGTCATTTGAGTGGTCGCATCACCACTGGCACCCCTGGCCTGGAGCCGCGGTCCTGTGCCCGCACGAGGGCCCATGTGATCCTCTCGTTTACCTCCGTGTAACACGCGGTTCCCCCCCCCCCCCCACGATACAGGGGAGGAAAGTAAGGCTCAGAGAGGGTGACCGGTTTGCCCACCATCACACAGCGCTGGGAATTGGGCCGCTGCCCCATGGATTCCGGGGGACGTCCCCGTCCCACCCTGGCCCAAGTTGTTTCTCTGATGACCTCTCTCCCCCACAAAGGGACACGAACCCCCGGCTCGGGGACATCCTGCAGAAGCTGGCCCCGTTCCTCAAGATGTACGGCGAGTACGTCAAGAACTTTGACCGGGCCGCGGAGCTGGTGAGCACCTGGACCCAGCGCTCGCCGGTGTTTAAGGACATTGTCCATGGCATCCAGGTAGGTGGCCCGGCTGGCTGCACGCACGCACTGCGGTCCTGCTCGAGCGTGGGGACATTCGGTGAAGCCACGGCACGCGTCCAGCTCTGCTGAGTCACTCGGGACACAAATCCTTATTGTCATTTCACGGGAGGGTGTGTGATCTGTGTCCTCACTGTTGGGCGGACTCTGCGACTCCCGCCTCCCTCCGAGGTGCCTCCCTGGCCACGCAGGCCTGTGGGGACCTGCGCGTCCCCCTTCTTTCTCTCTTCCCGCAAATAGCCCCTTATCGTCTCTTCAGTGTCGCTTTTTCTTATCAATTTGCCAGGTTTTTATATGTTAAGAACATCTTTTGTTATCTGTCCTGTATCTTACAAGTTATTTTCCCCGTTGATTTTTTATTTTTTAATTTTATTTTTGATGTTTCCCAAACAAAATTTTTGGTTTTTAAATAACCACATTCACCAGTTTTTTTTTTTTTTTAAGTGAGGTCTTTTTTTTTAAATTTTTTTAAAAATTTTTGTCAGAGAGAGAGCACATGTGGGGTGGGGGGGGTGCGCAGAGGCAGAGGGAGAGGGAGAAGCAGGCTTCCCACCGAGCAGGGAGCCCGACATGGGACTCGATCCCAGGAATGACCTGAGCTGAAGGCAGACTCTTAACTCGGTGAGCCACCCAGGCGCCCACATTCACCAGTTTTTAAATAAAATAACGCTTTTAAAAATCTTCAAAGTAATGCTTATAAATGCATTTTCTATCCCACGGTTAGATAATGTTTTCTTCTACTGATATGGCTTCATTTAAAAAAGATTAGACTTGCTATTCCAGAATAGTTTCCAGGTGGACTGTGGTGTGAGGTAAGAGTCCGGTTTTCTTTCTGTGACTAGTCAGCCTCTTGTTGCAACATCCCGTGTACCCTAAGCGCTGCGCTCGGACATCGCACGGAGCGTCTGTGCACACCCCATACATACACGTGTGTGCACGCGTGCATTCACACATACACGCATTCCTCGGTAGCTTTCTGCATTTCCCCCAGATCCTGTGGCCATCGGGTCACCCCTGGCTTCCTAGTGTGGAGTCCTAGATGCCCCCTGCGTCCCTCAGCACCCCATCCCTGCCCAGAGAGGACAGTTGCGATGCCGAGTCCTTCCTCCCCCCAGCACCCTCACCCCTGGTCTGGGCCTGCCCCAGCTGTGCGCACGGATCGCCCCCTCCAGCTTCCCAGGCTGTGCCCGTGGCCCACCCACAGCCCCGAGTGACCAGCAGGAACCGGGCTCGCACTGCCCGCGTCCACCACTGGCCCGAGCGCCGGGAGGCTGGAGGTGTAGGCAGGTGCAGGTGTGGGGGTTGCGCCCCTGCTAGAGCATGAGGTGTGCCGTGGTTTCCTCTCCCAGGAAGCATGTGCCCCCCATGGTGTGCCCCCACGGTCTTAGGGAGTGCAGGGAGATACTTTGGAATTCCGTGAATATCCCGTTCCTGGTAATTCTCCCCCGGGAAGGATTGTTTCCGTGATAGCTGCAGACTGGCCTTCTCTGGCCCTGCCGTGTCCTTCGAGCTGGAGGCTGTCCCGTTGTGGGCCCTGAGTGGCACGGGTGGCAGGCGGGGAGAAGCAGGGGACAGTGTACCCCCCAGCAGGCACGGGGGACGGCAGGAAGGTCTCAACCAAGGAGCACGTGCGGGGCACCTGCAGGAAGAGGAGGCAGGCAGCGAGGGCAGGGTCCCCAGCGGGACAGCACGGAGCTGGTGCAGTGGCCGAGGGCCTGGGGAGCCTGTGAGCGGTGCTGAGCGCCCACCCCTGCCTGCACTCAGGGTCACACTTACATCGGAGTGCGCAGCCCCTCTCAGAGCGGCTTCTAGGCCACGGGTCCCCCTGTTGGGAGAGCTCCTGGCGTCCAGGGAGGGAAGAGGCCCAGCCTCCGGCACCTGAGCAAGTGAGCGAGCGAGTGCACGTGCGGTGTGCGGGCTACCCGTGAGGGAAGTCGTTGCGCAAGGACTAGTTTTCTCCTGCGAGGACCTGTATAAAAGCCAGCACGGGGGGTCTGGGTCCTTGCTCCGTTGTTCAGTCTCTCCAAGCCTCGGTTTACCCTGCTGTAATGTGGTCTGTAGTCAGCAGGGTGCAGGTGCCGTGAGGCCAGAAACGGGGTGGGGGGTCCACACGTGCGTCTGCAGGTGCCACGGGCTGCCTGTCTCCCCGCAGAAGCAGGAGGTGTGCGGGAACCTGACGCTGCAGCACCACATGCTGGAGCCCGTGCAGAGGGTCCCACGCTACGAGTTGCTGCTCAAGGACTATCTGAAGAGGCTCCCAGGAGATGCCCCCGACCGGAAGGATGCGGAAAGTGAGCCCAGCTGCCGCCAGGCCATGGGGCTGCTGGGCAGTGGGAGCTGGGGCCCCTGCTGGAAACCCACAGAGAGAGGAGAGAGAGGGGCAGGGACAGAGTGGGGCAGATCGCCAAGTGCCCCCCAGGCACATCTCGGGAAGTAACTGCGAGGGGAAAACCGCCTCACCCCCATTGCCGTGTGAGGGGAGGACCCTGGTTCTGGGGAGGGGGCTGGATGCTGGCAGAGCTCAGGCCCCAGGAAGGGCCTTATGGGGCTGGGGGGGCAGCATGGGGCGTAGGGTGCCAGCCCCAGCAGACCCCCTCACCAAACAGACTGTGTCTGCAGGGCCCCACCTCTGCCTGGGCCAGGCCTGTGAGCAGCCCCGGACACTCTCAGGGAAGGGTGGGAGCAGGGCAGCCCCTGGCGAGGCCAGCAGGCACCCTGCAGCCTGACTCCACGTCTTCCTCCTGCAGGGTCCTTGGAGCTCATCTCCACCGCTGCCAACCACTCCAATGCCGCCATTCGGAAAATGGTGAGTGTGGGACTCCTGGAGGACGCCTGAGGGCCCCACTGCAGGCACCCCAGCCGTGGACGGGGGCTCCGCCGCGAGCCAGACAGGCCTGCCTGTTACTAGCTCTGTGGCTCCCTCTTAGCCAGCTCCAGCTGCTGGAACAAGATCCCACAGACGGGCTCACGCCACAGTGTGTATCTCACAGCTGGGTACCAGCAGCTTCCGTCCCTGGCGTGTGGGTGGGGCCTCCTCCTGCGTCTGCATGGCAGGCAGAGCGTGCTCCCTGGTGTCCATCAGTGCTGCGACCCCATTGGGGGGTCCCCACCCCCAAGACCGTGACCTCGTCTAAACTTCCCCTCCCGAGGGCCCCACCTCCAGACACAGCGCAGAGGTGGAGGGGACGGCATCCCCTGTTGATGTAACACCTCCGAAGCCTGGGGTCTGCGGATGCGGGAGCTCTCCGGGAGCCCACGCCCTGTGGTGACGCAGGTGGCCCTGTCCCTTGTGTGGCCTGCACAGTGCCTTGGAGAATTTCTAAGTCCTCTCCCAGGATTACAGATCAGGGCGGGTCACAGGAGAATCCAAACTCCTGGCTTTACTGGGAAACCCTGTAAGCCCCGCCCCACAGCCTGTGCCCTCAGCCCTTCTCTAGGCCGCCACAGTCCCCACCCAGCCCCGGTGTCTCCCAATCCTGAGACCTATTTTCACACGGGCACTGCTGTTTTTTGAGAGGAAGAAAAGTGAAGTATTTGTGTGACCCCACGTCTCTCAAACGTGAGAAATGAGAGGCAGCCGCTCACTTTGGCACGACCGTTGCCACGTGTGGTCCAGTCCTGTGTCTTCCTTAGCTGCCTGTCCCCAGGTTTGCTCTGGGGCCCCTGGGACAGACCAGCCTGAGATCAGGCCCACGGTGGGGTGTCCACTGCAACCCAGACAGGTCATGGTTCACTCTGGGTCCTTTCTGTCAAATTTCCCTTCCCACCTCCCCACGACTGAATCTGATGGAGGCCATAGAACTGCTTCTTGGAACCCTGTGGTCATGAGCCCCCGGGGAGCCTGTGGACGTTTGGGGGAGCCCCCATGGGTTTCCATCTCTGAGGGGTGCGGACAAGGCCTGAGGCCTCCCCCCAGGGTGGACTCCTTCCCACCTGCAGCACACCTGCTCGTCGCCCGTCCTGGTTCCCTGATTCCGGGCCACGCTTGCAGGGCGGGGTTCCCCTCACCCCGGGGTCCCCCTGCGGCCGCCGCGGGCCTGAGGCTTGTCTCTCTCACAGGAGAAAATGCACAAGCTCCTGGAGGTGTACGAGCGACTGGGTGGGGAGGAGGACATCGTCAACCCCGCCAACGAGCTGATCAAGGAGGGCCCCATCCAGAAGCTGTCGGCCAAGAACGGCACGGCGCAGGACCGCCACCTCTTCCTGGTCAGGCCCCGCCCCCGGCTCCCACCCCCCCCACTACCTAGCCACGCCACGCCCTCCCCGCCACGCCCCCACCCTCCCGGCCACGCCCTTCACCACAGAGCCACGCCCCCACCCCCGCCACGCCCTTCACCACGGAGCCACGCTCCCGCCACGCCCTTGGCTACAGAGCCACGCCCCGCCCTCCCCGCCCTTCACGGAGCCACGCCCCCGCCCTCCCCACCACGCCCTTCACTACAGAGCGACGCCCCCACCACGCCTTTCACCACAGAGCCACACTCCTGCCACGCCACGCCCTTGGCTACAGAGCCACTCCCCGCCACGCCCTTCACCACCGAGCCCCGCCCCCGCCCCCCCCCCCCCCCCCCCCTACAGAGCGACGCCCTTCACCACGGAGCCACGCTCCTGCCACGCCACGCCCTTGGCTACAGAGCCACTCCCCGCCACGC
>NW_022589807.1:841379-843899 GCF_004348235.1 Phoca vitulina
GAGCCACTCCCCGCCACGCCCTTCACCACAGAGCCACGCCCCCGCCCTCCCCGCCATGCCCTTCACCACAGAGCCGTGCCCAACACTCTGCCACGCTCTTCACCACGGGGCCACGCCCTGCCCAGCCCAGCTGCAGAGCCCTGCCCTGCCTCCTCTCTGTCGGGCCTCCTGGCACCCCTCACCCTGTACCTGTCCCGATTGCAGTTCAACAGCATGATCCTTTACTGTGTGCCCAAACTGCGGCTCATGGGCCAGAAGTTCAGTGTCCGGGAGAAAATGGACATTTCGGGCCTCCAGGTGGGTGAGCCCTTCCCTGTCACCTGCGCCCCTGGCAGGGCGCTGGACAGGGTGGGGACACTGAGCTCTGGCTGCTGGAGGGTGGTCACCACTGTGCACCTGGCCTGCCACCCACTTTTCGAGCTTCGGTTCTGTCTGTGACACACATGTGGCCTGAGCATTTCTGAGTGCCACTCAGCCTGGCATTGTGCATTATGTGAGCAGGATCCTGTCCTTCTGCTTGGCCTCCCTGCCCGGGCGCCGCTGCCCTGTGCTTGCAGGACAAAGGACAGCACTGGAGTCTGGGCCAACCTCTGTTCCTATGAGGTGGGTGCTTAGAGCCCCATTTACAAACCCAAAGGCGAAGCTTGGGGTGCAAGCGGACGGGGTGCCCTCCCTGCCCAGTTCCTGGTCCCCTGGTCCATGCACTCTCCTCTCCTGGGCCGTCTTGGAGTCCAGATGAGGTTCTGCAGGCCCAGGGTCCAGGTGACGTGTTGTCCTTGCCGTCCCTTGTTTCCTGAGCCTCTCGGTGTCTCCTGCACAAGGTCCACAGGGCTGGAATCTGCCCCCTCTCCTGTGGGGAGGGCTCTGAATTAACCACCACTTTACAAGTACTGACTAAATCCAGTACTCAGGTTTAAAATGTGAAGGTTTGCCTTAGTGATACAGGAAAAATCCTTCTTACTTTGAAATTTTTGAGCCCCAGCTTAAGAAACACCATTTAAAGTAAAAACTATGGAAAAAAATGTTTTTTGTCATTGTTAGAAGAAATTCTTGTAGGTGTTTTTATGTAAGAAATTAGTGGTGGGTAGGTAACTAGATGTGCTAACACAGAAGCTCTCAACTCTGGGGCATTTGGGAAGTTCCTGCTGTGAGGCCCCATCCCAGATTCTGGCTGGGCCCCCATCTCCCTACAGCCGGGCTGTGGTGCTGACAGTGGGGGGCCTGAGGGCCACATCCATCCAGCCCAGTGTCTTGGGGGTGGGGTGTCGGGGATGAGAGGAGGCTTCCCATCACAGGGGCTGGTGGATCAGAGACCCCTGCAGAGTGGTACAGAGCCTCGTGGCCCTTTTAAGATTCCCATTCCTCTCGCAGGGGCCTTCAGGTGCTGCGGTGAGAAAGCTTCCATTTGTCCGGGGCTGGTGGCCGCCTTGCTGGGAAGCCCTGCTGGTGGGAGGGTTTGGCTCCCTCCTCCTCAAGAAAGACCTCCGTGTCTGAGAGCACGGGGCTGCCGCTCAGGGCCCGCTAAACAACCGGTTGTTTTGTTTTGTTCTTGGCCCTTGGGCCTCTAAGGTGCAGGATATCGTCAAGCCAAATGCAGCCCACACGTTCATCATAACGGGAAGGAGACGGTCCCTGGAGCTGCAGACTCGGTACGGGCGGCCGTCCCTGCGTCTGCTGCTATGAGCTGACGTTTTAGCTGATGGCTTCCTTTTCTAAACACGATAATCTTGCGATGTGTTGTTTTTGGTTCATCTTATTGT
Organism: Phoca vitulina; assembly: GCF_004348235.1. Classification (NCBI taxonomy): domain Eukaryota; kingdom Metazoa; phylum Chordata; class Mammalia; order Carnivora; family Phocidae; genus Phoca; species Phoca vitulina. The sequence continues at coordinate 843,140 of NW_022589807.1, forward strand.
CTTATTTGTGGTTTAAAATGTAACCGTTCTAAAGGGAAGTGGATGAAAACTGAGCGTCTGCCTTCCTCTTCCCCCCACCAGCAGACGTTCTTAATCACCTCTGAGGTGTCCTTCCCAAACTTCTGCGTGTACGAACGTGTCTCGAGTTTTAAAATCACACGCGGCTGTTTACCGTATAGCCTGTTCTGCTTCTTGCTTTCTTCACTTAATTTGCCAGAAATCATCCCATAGCCAAGCCCCATTTCCAGAAGCAGCGTAATTCTCCATCACGCTCACCGACCAGTTCCTGCTCACGGGCACCCAGGCTCCGTCCGGGTTGCTGTGGCAAAAGGTGCTGCGAACGGCAATCCTCACACCCGTTTTGGGCATTAGTCCTTCTGTCCGTCAGAAAGGTTCCTGAGGTAGAGCTGTCGCTCAAAGGGTAGCACATCTGCTTTAAGTTTTGGGGGCCATTGTCACACCCCCTGTGGTGTGTGACAGGCTTGTGCTCTCACTGGGGCGAGTGTGCGGGAGACCCTGTCTCATTTCCACCAGTGATGTGAGATCTTTGTAAGACCTGTCGTGGTCCAGGGAGGTATTGATTTACATCCACAGCAGAGGGGTCTGCAGACCACACCTGACCACACCACCTATACATGACCCTGTCTAGCCACATCTGACCGCACCTGGATAGGCCTGGACACACCTGATGCCACCTAGCCATACTTGACTCCGCACCTGCCCCACCTGGACACACCTGACCCCACCTGGACACACTTGA
>NW_022589807.1:843909-854028 GCF_004348235.1 Phoca vitulina
CTCCGCACCTGCCCCACCTGATCACACCTGACCCCACCTGGACACACCTGACTCCACACCTACCCCACCTGATCACACCTGACCCTACCTGGACACCCTTGACCCCACACCTGAGTCCACCTGGACACACCTGCCCACAGTGTACCAGAGCACTCAAGGACGGTCTTCCAGGCCTTATGCTGCACTTGGGGGCTGTGAGCAGCTCGGGCATGTGCCCCAGGATTGAGAGGAGTGTGGTGGTTAATAGTGTTTAAGACCAGGTTAATAAGATACTGTGTTTGTTTTCATAGGACGGAAGAGGAGAAAAAAGAATGGATTCAGGTGAAGCTCCTAAAATTTTAAAGTAATCAGATGACCAAATTCTTGTGCAGTATGGTCATTTCATGCTGGAGCAAGGGACGGAGTGGCCCTGTGACTCCCCAGGCGTTGCCTACCTGTCTGTCGCCTTAAAGTGATGAAGTACCCTCACTGAGTCCCTTCAGATGCCCCCAGCTTTTCAGTCCGTTCAGCTGTGTAGCACCGCAGTAAATAAGCCAACGCGAAGGGCTGTAGGCGGGCAAGCAGGGAGGGACCCTCACCCCGGCGCTGGATCTGCGCTCCCTGGAGGGCCCAAGGGGACCATCACCCTCTCCCCACTGCCAGCCAGCTGGAGCAGCGGTTACGTGGGACGAGCAGTTGGGCTTAGAGGGTGGGAGCTGGCTTCCAGAGGTAGCCAGGCAGGGAGGTGGTCCTTGTCCTGGGGTAGCCAGAGCAGACCTGGCTTGGGACCAGCTGCAGTGGGGACGCAGGGGACAGAGACCAAAGCCCATGAGGGCAAAGGTCAGAGCAGAGGCTGAGGCAAGGAGCCTGGTACAGCACCGACTGGGAAGGCCTCGTGGCTCCCAGAATTCATAGAATAGAAATTTGCGCAAGGAGAGGAAAAGGAAATTCACACAGACATGAGGGGGACGTGCCAATGCAGGAAACGGAACCACGTCTGCAAATCCGCACAGAGTGTCCGGGAAGCATCCGCGGCAGCCTGGAACGCTGTGGGAGGGCACCAGCCTCGTGCGGGGTGGGCCTGGGACCTGTGTCTGGTCGGTCAGGGACGTGCGTGACCGCAGGACCTGTCCGTGGGGACAGCGGCGCGCTGGTCCTTGCCCTCCAGGACGAGCGCGCTGAGGGCCCTCGTTCTCTGTGGTTTCTGTCCCAGGTCATCGAGGCCACCATCGAGAGGCACAGGCAGAACAGCCAGACCTTCAAGGCCTTCAGTGGCTCCTTCAGCCAGGACGAGGACCCCTCCCTCGCTCCAGATTCCCCTGTGAGCACAGCGACCTGGGGCAAGGGAGGGACCTGGAGGGGATGTGCCCCAGGCCCCTCGCAGAAGGGCTGATACCCCTCCCTGTGCCAAGGACCAGGGGCTAGCAGGTGGGCAGCGCTCTCTATCTGTCCTTTGCTGAGCACTGACATGGGGGCCAGGCCTCATGAGGGGCAGGCAGGAAGAATGCGCTGCATGAAGCTGCGTGTGAGGTGGGGCTGGGATCTTAGCGGGGGCAGCTCGCTTGTCCTCATACGGAGCCACCCTGGGGCTGAGGGGAGCCAGGAGGCAGGGTCCCTGCCCAGGGCCAGGTGGGGGAAGTCAGCTGCAGCTGCCCACTGGGGGCCCCCTGGGCCGTAGCCCCCTCCTGTGGGCACAACTGCCCATGCCTTCAGAGTAAGGGTCCCTCACTCCCACCTCCCACCACAGGCACTCTTTTTTTCTTTTAATTTTTATTGTTATGTTAATCACCATACATTACATCATTAGTTTTAGATATAGTGTTCCATGACTCATTGTTTGTGCATAACACCCAGTGCTCCATGCAGAACGTGCCCTCCTCAATACCCATCACCAGGCTCCCACCCCCCTCCCCTCTAGAACCCTCAGTTTGTTTTTCAGAGTCCATCGTCTCTCATGGTTCGTCTCCCCCTCCGATTTCCCCCCCTTCATTCTTCCCTTCCTACTATCTTCTTCTTCTTTTTCTTTTTTTTTTTTTAACGTATAATGTATTATTTGTTTCAGAGGTACAGGTCTGTGATTCAACAGTCTTACACAATTCACAGCGCTCACCATAGCACATACCCTCCCCAGTGTCCATCACCCAGCCACCCCATCCCTCCCACTCCCACCACTCCAGCAATCCTGTTTGTTTCCTGAGATTAAGAATTCCTCATATCAGTGAGGTCATATGATACATGTCTTTCTCTGTTTGACTTATTTCACTCAGCATAACACCCTCCAGTTCCATCCACGTTGTTGCAAATGGCAAGAGTTCATTCCTTTTGATGGCTGCATAATATTCCACTGTATATATGTACCACTTTTTCTTTATCCATTCATCTGCTGATGGACATCTTGGCTCTTTCCACAGTTTGGCTATTGTGGACATTGCTCCTATGAACATCGGGGTGCATGTACCCCTTCGGATCCCTTCATTTGTATCTTTGGGGTAAATACCCAGTAGTGCAATTGCTGGATCGTATGGTAGCTCTATTTTCAACTTTTTGAGGAACCTCCATACTGTTTTCCAGAGTGGTCCATCACAGGCACTCTTTTTTTTTTTTTTTTAAAGATTTTATTTATTTATTTGACAGAGAGACAGCGAGAGAGGGAACACAAGCAGGGGGAGTGGGAGAGGGAGAAGCAGGCTTCCCGCTGAGCAGGGAGCCCAATGTGGGGCTCGATCCCAGAACCCTGGGGTCATGACCTGAGCCAAAGGCAGACGTTTATCGACTGAGCCACCCAGGCGCCCCACCACAGGCACTCTTGAAACCAAGGATGCCCAGCCTAGCCCAGCCTAGCAACCCCATGTCCCCTGCACCAGGCCTGGCTGGCCCTCCCCACGGCCTAATGTTTGCATCAAATCTACTCTGTTTTTCTCGCTTTCTGAATATATTTTAGAAGAAAAGTTTGCATCCCTCCCAGGCTGCCTTGAACAGAGGCCTCGTGGACTCAGAACCATCCCTGTGGTTAAAGTGGTGCCCGAGGAGCCAGGCGGCCCCCACCCCCAGAAGGCCTGAGGATGGAGCTAGAAGCCAGGGCCGCCTCCTGAGGGTGGCGTGATGGTGCGGGGAGGGGGGGCTGCAGGCCTCCAGGGGCGTCCCACACTGGGCCAGGGAGGAGCGCCTCCCCAGAGTCACAGCAAACACTGGGCCCGATTTCCTTTCTCCTGACCCTGTGGTGGGACGGAAGGGCTGGGGGATGCTGTCCGTGGTCAGTGCTGCACTGGATGTCAGCCCGTGGCCAGGGACCCCCACTCCTGCTGGCTGTCTCTGTTCCCTCCAGGTGGTGGGCACCAGCTTGGAGGAGCCTGCGGCGGTAGCCAGCGGTGGAGGGGGTACCGCAGGGGTGAGTGAGCCCCCAGCTTCGGCAAGGGCAGGCGGTAGAGGGTGAGGTCAGACCGGGGTGCCCTCCGGGGCAGGGTCAGACCGGGGAGCCCTCCGGGGCAGGGTCAGACCGGGGAGGCCTCCGGGGCAGGGTCAGACTGGGGAGCCCTCCGGGGCGGGGTCAGACTGGGGAGCCCTCTGGGGTGAGGTCAAGGGGCGAGCCACCCCCATATGACCTGTCCCCACAGTGACAGCCTCTGGCCAGGTTGGGAGGGGCTGGGGGAGCCTGCTGGGACCCAGGCCTCTGTTAGGTCAGTTGGGTGGAGGTCACGCAGCTGTGCCCTTTACCTCGTGTGGAAAGTACGTGATTAAAACGACTCAAGGTGGTGCCTGATCCTTAGGCAGCTGGGCCGTCCGAAGAGGAAAGGTCAGCACCCTGGCCCTGGGGTCGGGAGGACAGGCAGGGGTACTCTCAGGGAAGGCTTCCCAGAGGCGGTGTCTGACCCATCTCTTGGGCCCAGGAGGATGGAGGGAGGTCCTCGCCGCAGGCCCAGGAGGGCGGTGGTGCCCAGGACCCCCATGCACGTCTGCTCACCTTCTCTCCACCTGGGGCCGTGCAGGCAGGGAGGGGGCTGGGCAGCCTGTGTCATGTCCCCCCACCAGGGGCAGGCCGTGGACGTGCTGGAGCCCCTCCTCTCTGCCAGCTGTGTGGGGTTAGGTCAGAGGCTGAGTGTGTGTGCCTGCCCATCGTGAGCGTCCAGTACGGGGGGGCATGGTTATTGACCGCTGGCCCACCGGCCGTGAGCCCTGCTGAGAGTCATGCCCTGGGACTCCAGGCGGGTGTGGCCCCTGCCAGGGGACGCTCCTGGACAGGCTGGTGGGGAAGGGCTGGAGGCCCACACTGGGGCTGTCTGCCTGAGCCCCAGCCTGAGCCCCAGACGGGTTCGCTCCTGAGGCCCCCGTGCTCCCCGGCCTCCCAGCCTCTCCCCACCTCCCAGGCCCCCGTCGCCCAGCTGGTGCTGCCCCTCGGACAGCCTAGAGCTGCTAATGAGCCTCCCAAATTCAACACCGAGGCCCAGAGTTCGCCCAGTGAGGTTATGCCGCCCTTGTGGGTTGGTTGTTGTTCTGGGCAGCCCCGCCTTAGAGAGAGGCTTGCTGGGCAGCTCCAGCCTCTGCTCCAAACCCCGCGCTGGGAAGGGGGCCCTGGAAGGGGCTTTCTGGGGGCGGCCATTGTCTCCTTGGCCACAGGGGGCAGGGCTCCTGGCATGGGCTGAATTTTTAGTAAGCATATGTTTGTCTCCCACCTTGGCCTGTGCTGGGGGGCGGGACACGTGCACCCGGACGCTGCAGCGCCCGCTCCTTACGAGAGCAGAACCCGGGCCCCCAACCCATGTCCTCGGGCTACTGGGCGCTGGGAGCATCTTGAGAAGCTTTGAGCTCCAGGGAAGGATGGAGCATTTGGGAGGCATGATGGGTGTAGGGGCCAAAGGACAGGAGGAAGCCCCTTACTCAAGCGGCGCAGCTGCCTCACGGCTCTGGGGAGTGGAATGCGGTCCCCAGTAATTAGTGTCATTGAGGCAAGCTGCATGGAAGTGGCATGGGCAGTGGGGGAGGGCTGGGCCTGTCACAGCCTGTGAACCCCCTGGGCAGCTTCCTCAGCCTCCTGGCCCTCGCTCCTCTCGCTCCACCCTGCCCCAGGGCCTTTGCACCTGCCCAGAACCCACAACACACACAGTAACAGACGGTGGCCCCGTGCTTTTCTCACTGGTGTGTGCTGTGAGCAGAGCTGTTGTTGGACCTGGGGCCGCTCAGTGTGGGCGAAGGTCTGGCCATACAGGGCCTGACCTAGACCTGCTCAGTGTGCGTTTGTAGAAGGTGTTCAAAAATGAGTTTTCATTCTGACACCAAAAGACTGATCCTTGCTGTAGATTTAAGCTTGTTCTTAGCACACTTAGAGAGGAAGGTACACCCCCACGTGACTGCTGGTCTCGTTCCCTGAGCCCTGGTGTCCTCAAACACACGGTTCCGCAAGCCCCCCTTTCCTAGGAGGAGCTCAGCCCAGGCCAGGAAGTTTCACAAGGTGGCTCAAGCCTTGCGTGCTCTGCAGAGGCCATGTAACTCTTCACAGAGAGGCTTCCCGGGGCTCAGAGCTGTGGGGGGCGTGTGCACACCTGTAAGATGCCGAGCCAGGCCCCACCCCGCCGGCCGGCATGACCTGGGGGTGCACAAAGCTGGCGCTGCCCTTCCACCCCAAGCCCACCCTCTGGAGCTCTGCGCAGAGCTGCCCACCAGGAGCAGAAGGGCCGGACAGGGCCTTTGTCCACAGCCTGCAGGACCCAGGGCCGACTGGGAGGCGCATCAGAGGCTGGGTGTCAAGCCACCCTCGGGGCCTGGTTCTTACCTGAACGCTTCTCCTGCTTCTGTGCTGTGGAACTGAAAACACCCGCATGAATCAGACCCCTGCCCTTGGCAGAGACCGCCTCCCGCGCCCCAGCACGTTGGGTGCTTTGGGTGGAGACTCGCAGATGCCGCGGTTCTGTACCTGTCTGAGGACTTGACCCGGGCCTTTCGATGTCCCAGCATCCAAACAGAAAGCCTGAGCACCCCTTCCCATCTGTGCGTCTGATAACCTGTCCAGAAGGGGAGTGTGCTGAGCCAAGAAGACCCATCCCAAGCTGTGCGGGTGGGCTGCTGACCCCCGTGTCGGGAGCCTGCTCGGCCCGGGCTGGAGCAGCATCCGGAGTGGGCACGCTGGGCTACAGTCCACAGCACCGAGGGAGCTGGTGCAGGGCTCCGCTTGGTTGCTGCCCCTCAGTCCCCATCCTGCGCCGCCCTCTGTCCTGCTGGCCTGTAGGTGGTGAACCTAGCCTCACACCCCAGCCCCAACGCAGCCGCCTCCTCTGGCCCTCATGGGCCAGCCCTCTCCTCCGGCCCTCATCCTGCCCCTGTCCCCCCAGGACGCCCCCATGGCCGCCTGGCGTCAGTGATTCGGGGCTCTGCTCTTGGGCTCAGCCACCCTGCTGCTGACCACTCTCACCTCCCAGGCCCTTGGGGTCCTCACCTGGAAGACAGGGACAGTGGGGCCACCCTGAGGGATGGTGGAGGGTAGGGTGGCGGCTGCTGGGCCATGGCAGTTCCCCTCGTCTCTCCTTCCCTGCCTGTGCCCCAGGCCCCAGGCAGCTCCCCTCCCATGTCTGGCCCTGAGCAGTCCTGAGATGGTCTCCAGGAGAGGGGCCCCAAGGCGGGTGGAGAGAAGTGGGGACGTAAGGGGAGCGTGGCAAAGTCAGGATCCACATGCTGTGATGAGCTAACCCCACCATAGAGGTGGGGACACTGAGGCTCAGAGAGGAGACCATCATCCGTGGTCTCATGGCTGATGAGGGGCAGGGCAGGGCCTGGGGGCTGTCCCCCACCTTGTACAACTCCTCCCCAGATGGGGAAACCGAGGCTCAGCCGGCGACCCCGCTGAGCCCCCACCGAAGCCTCATGCTGCACCTGCTCCCGCCTGCCCCTGCTCATGTGAAAGCCCTTGCCTCCGTGGGGCTGGGGTCCCAGACACAAGTGGTATCACTGGGGCCGGGGGCACAGCACGCAGCCCCCCCCCGCCTCCGGCCAGCTTCCACGGTGCGGCTGGGTGGCGGCGAGGGGGCAGGGGTCCTGTCTGCTTTCTACTTGTTTACCGCCTTTCTTCCTCTTTTACAAGATGTTCTTGTCGAACAACCGCTAGAAGGTTACCCTGGCCGCAAACGGCGAGCAGGCGCGTCTGGGTGTGCTTCCCCGTCTCGTCTCTCTGCTCCTCCATCCCCTTTGTGGCCGAAGCTCCGTTCTCTGCCTGAGCCACTCTGCCCTTGGGTCCTTCTCCCTGAGCCGTGCCAGGGCTGGCTTTAAACCACGTCCCCTTTGTGGCCTCGACTCTGCCTGGCGTTCCGGGCTGCTCCCTTAGTTTCGGACGCATCAGAGTTAATACGTGTTTGACAAAGAGGGAAACCAGCGCTTGTTTGTAAAGACTAAGGAGATGGAGGAAAGTGAGCCCTGCCCTCGCCCTCCCAGCCCGCACCCCCTCTGCAAGGGGTCTGAGGTTCCTGCGGACCTGGCCCAGCTTGTTGAAAGGCATTTGCAGTGTTCTCATGACTTGTCCTAAAGCTTGTTTAAACTCTCTGAACACAAACCACATTGAGTTTCCTGACTTCCTGTTGTTCCCCTTGTCAGCTCCTGGGTGGGAGGACCAGACAGCTTGGCGGAGGTGGAGGGGAGCGCAGCCCCAACCCGCCCCTCGAGCACTCAGGCGGGCCCAGGGCAGCCCCCGAGCCTCGGGGCCACGGAGCAGGCCACGCCAGGCTGGGCAGACCATTCCCCAGCGCGGGCTCTGGGCCCCGTCTCTTCAGACCCACCAGGTTGTCGCTGGCCTCCCTGTAGGCCGGGTGGGTCCAGGCAGAGTTCCAGACCCACGTAGGCCCTCGGCGTGTGTGACGGTGACCGCAGGGCAGCCTGGGGAGCAGGGCTGGGCAGGGCCTGAGGTGACGACACCCCAGCTTCGTTCCCTCCTGCGTTGTGCTCTGCATGCGCGGTCCGCGTGCTCACTGAGCTGCCCCTGCACACTTGTCTCCCGCAGCTCGAGCCCAGGAGAGGGTCCGCTAAGACCAGGCGCGACAAGGAGAAGCAGGGCTGCAGGAGCTGTGGCGAGACCTTCAACTCCATCACCAAGAGGAAGCATCGGTGCAAGCTGTGTGGGGCGGTGAGTGTGGGTGGGCACAGCTCCGCGCAGCTTCCCCCTCCACGAGCAGACCGGCGCCATCCCGCCTGAAGTCGACGCTGACCCCCTTTCTCTGGTATCTGACCAGCACTGTTGTGGTTGAGAAAGTGCCAGATTTGGAGCCACAGAGCTCAGCGCTGGGTGGCTGGGAGGGAGGGGGTGAGAGCGACCTGCTGCCCTGTGAGGAGGCATGGGTTGGGGAGGTGCGGGGTGCGGCCATGGGGGGAGCTCCCTCCTGCCACTTTGATCCAGGTGCTCCAAGGGTGCTGAAGGTTGACTGGGCCTGTGGGCTGTGGGGCCACCTTCAACTGGCACCCCAAGTGATCACCATCTCCATTTCTCCTCACAGAGCCCCCCCAAAACCCTTTCTCTTTAGGATGGGCTTGATATTGAAAGGGAAGGTTATTCCTGGTAAAAGGACTCTTGTTGATTCAAATATTTCTAGGTTAGGTTATTAAAATGGAATTTATGTTAGCAGGTGGGTCTTAGCACAGAACTGCCTTAGAACTGGTTTTCCAAAAGGCATCAGCAGACTGTGCCGGGTGTGGTGTTCATTGTCATGGCCTTGCACGAAACCTTAACACACTAGGGGAAGGAGACATAAATGGATGAGTCCTCAAATGAATGGATAGATGGATGATGGATGGGTGTGTGAGTAGTGGATAGATGGAGGATGGATGGATGGATGGAGGATGGATGGATGGATGGATGGATGGATAGGTAGATGAATGGACAGATAGGTGGGTGGATAGGTAAGTGGATAGATGAATGGATGGGTGGGTGAATGGATGGTGCGTAGAGGGTGGGTGGATAAAAGATAGATGGGTGGGTGGACAGGTGGGTGGGTGGATGCATGGTGAGTGGCTGGATGGGATGATGGATGGGTGAACAGAGGATGGACAGATGGTGGATGCTGGGTGGGTGGATCGATGGATGGATGGATAGTGGGTGGGTGAATGGAGGATGGGTGGATAGGTGGATGTGTGGATGGATGGGTGAGTGGGTGGGTCGTCATCCATCCATCCATCCACTCAGGAGTCCAACCACAAATAGAAATAGAAATCAGTAGAAATCATGGAAATTGCTAAATCATAAGGTAACTCTATTTTCAGTGTTTTGTGGGGAGTGGATATGTTTTCCACAGCAGCACTACCATCTTGCATTCACACAAACAGTGCACAAGGGGTTGGTTCCTCCACGGCCTCACCAACATCCTCACCAACGCTTATTGTCTGTGTTTTGGGTACTAGCCATCCTGACAGGTGTGAGGTGGTATCTGATATCTCACTGTGGCTTTGGTTTGCATTTCCCTGATGATTAGTGATGTTGAGCATTATTCCATGTGCCTGGTGCCTCTTCCCAGTCTTCTTTCTGTGCACACAGACCCCGGGACCCTCCAGAAGAGGAGGCAAGTCCTGGATGGCCAGCACTTGGGTCCCTGTCCTCTGACAAGTCTCCTGCAGAGAAGCCCTTCCCCTCCATATGCTATGTCCCTCCTGGCCTTGCGGCCCCTCCAGCCTCTTCCGGACGGTCTTCTGTCCCCAGGAGGTGGGGTCACAGGTGCCCTCTGCTTTGCAGGTCATTTGTGGGAAGTGCTCCGAGTTCAAGGCTGAGAATGGCAGGCAGAGCCGCGTCTGCCGAGAGTGTTTCCTGACGCAGCAGGCGGCACCCGAGAGCCCCAGCCCTGAGGCGGCGCCCGAGGGGCCCAAGCACAGCGCGGAGGTAGGCAGGCCAGATGCTGTGAGCCTCCTGACGGGGGCCCTGTCCCTGGCAGCCTCTGCAGGCTGTGCTCCCAGAGCCGCTGCTTCCCTTGTGCCAGGACAGATTGTGTGCGTGCACGAGCTAGGTGTGTGGTGCGCGTGTTCACGGTGTGTGTGCACACGTGGTAGGTGCGTGGTGCGCGTGTTCACGGTGTGTGTGCACACGTAGGTGTGTGGTGGGCGTGGTGTGTGTGTGCACGTGCTAGGTGTGTGATGCGCGTGTTCACGGTGTGTGTGCACACGTAGGTGCGTGGTGGGCGT
>NW_022589807.1:854038-912272 GCF_004348235.1 Phoca vitulina
GGGCGTGGTGTGTGCGTGCACGTGCTAGGTGCGTGGTGCGCGTGTTCTCGATGTGTGTGCACGCGTGGGTGCGTGGTGGGCGTGGTGTGTGTGCGTGCACGTGCTAGGTGTGTGGTGCGCGTGTTCACGATGTGTGTGCACACGTAGGTGCGTGGTGAGCGCGGTGTGTGTGCGTGCACGTGCTAGGTGTGTGGTGCGCGTGTTTGCCGTGTGTGTGCACACGTAGGTGCATGGTGGGCGTGGTGTGTGTGCACACGTGTGTTACGTGCATGGTGCGCGTGTTTGCCGTGTGTGCACACGTGGTAAGTGTCTGGTGTGTGTGTTCAACTGAAACACAGCCCTTCCCTGTGAGCCACACCCTGGTTCCAGCTTTTCCATTTTCCCCCATTTTTTCCTTATTTCTGGCCCTGAGCGGCTCATAGCCTCAGTGCCCTGGAGGGTGCAGCCCGATGCCCAGAGGCCTGTGGTGACCCTGGGGTGGGTCAGGCTGGCCCAGGCTCTTGTCCAGCATGTCCCAGGAGGCAAGGCCCGCCCCCGCCCATGAGGGTGGCCCCTGCAGCGAGGCTGCCCCGCCCCCGCCCCTCCTTTTCTGCCCCCAGAAGCCCGCGGGTGAGGACCACCAGCCCAGCCTGCTCTGCAGCCCCCTGCAGGTGTCGGATAACGGTGTGGCCTGGAGCGAGGTGTGGGCCACCATCCCGGCGTCAGAGCCCCCGGAGCTGGTGCTGCACCTGCAGGGAGACAGCCAGGTGCGTCCCCCACCTGCCCCGGGCCGTGCTGGGGTGTGCCCCGATTCTCGCAGCCCAGAGCCTGAGGCCCATGGTGCGCAGAGGGGCCTGGGCCACGCTGCCTGGGACCAACCCTGCTCAGGCTCCCGGGAGCCTGGGGCCTCGGTTTCCCCAGCTGCTCCGAGTCGCCCGTGGGAAAGGGCGCTCCGTGGGCCAGGCCTGCAGAGGCCCGTGCTGACCCAGCTCTCCCTGCTGCAGGACGGCTGGCCGCCACACACCATCCCCCTCTCTGGCTGCACGGTGAGCGTGTCGGACCCCGGGGAGGGGCCGGACACCAGGCACGTGTGGCGGCTGCAGCAGGCCCAGCGGTCCTTGTACCTGAGCGCCCTGTCAGCGGACCTGCGGCAGCACTGGCTGGACGCCCTGAGCGCGGCTGCCCGCGGGGACCCGGGCCTGGCGGCCCCGTGAGCAGAGCCTCGGCCAGGTGTCCCAGCTCTGCGGCCCCCCCGGCAGGGCCCGTGCCCACCCGGGAGGTGGTGTCGGAGGCTTTGTGCTGGCGTGCGGGGCTCCCGGACTGCTGGGGGCGGACAGGCCACGGGGCACTTGACCCTGGAGGGACCTCCCTGAAGCAGAGGAACAGGCCCACGCACCCAGCATGTGTCCACGAAGAGCCCCAGCAGCATGGCCTGGAGCGGGGTGCAGACGGACCGTCCGGTGCGGGGCAGCCAGCTCCGGAAGGCAGAAGGAGTGTCCCAGGGGTGCCCGGGGACCCTGGTGGAGGTCTGCAGCCATGCTTTTCCTCCCCGCCGCCCGCCCCATGCCATCTGTACCACGTGAGCCGAACTGTGACTGGCCCTGGACCCCACCTCCCTCCTCTGCCGGCTCCTGGTCCCACAGCCCGCCTCCCTGTTTGGAGGGGCCAGTGGTCGCCAGGGGCATCCCTGCAAGACCTCCCTGAGAAACCCCGCGGAGGCCAGCAGAGGCCTGCCCCTGCGTCCCGTGGGGGCGGAGATCTGTGTCTGTGTCCCTGGCCCGCCACGGGCGGTGCTGGTCTGCGAAAATAAATGCTGGGACTCAGCAGCTGGGCACAGCCTCAGGGCAGGGCCCCAAGGTGGGCCAGCCGGTGGTCAGGCCGGGGAGAGGGTGAGGGCACAGCTAGGCCTGCGGGGGCAGCTTCCACCGCTGTGGGGGGGGAGACAGTGAAGCACCCGGGCCCAGCTGGCCCCTCTCCCTGGTCCAGTCCCTTCTCCTCCGACCTCTGCTTTCTGCGCTCCCTGAGCACATCCTATGTCCACAGGCCTACTGGGCTCTTCTCAGGGGCACCCTGTCCAGGACGTTCCCACTTGACAGCTGAGTCATAGGAGGTCCCGCGGGTCCCAGAACTCCAGACCGAGGAAGCAGCCGGGACAGACCCGCTGGGTATGGCGACGCTCCACTGGGGTTGGAGGTGAAACTAGACCCCCCAGAGCAGGTGCCCACCTGGGGTCTTCCTGGCCGGCCCCCCAGTGAGTTCTCTGGGCCCTGTCCTCCTGCCGAGCAGCCTGGGGTCTCCACACGCAGGTTCCCATGGTGACCTCAGGTGGGCCCTGCCCTCGCGGGGCAGCCCTGAAGCAGGCGTGCTGCCCCCCGCAGAGTCCGCTGCAGTCCATGGGAGAGCCCGGGGGCCAGCGTGGCCCCACAGACTGGCTGCAGCAGGCCCGGGAGGCATGCCCCCGCTGCCCGTTTTGGACCGGGCCTTGAGGCTGTGAGGGAAGGAATTCCTCCGTGTGGAGCCGCACTTCCTGCAGTGTGGGGAGTGGTGCCCAGGTGTGGGAGGAGCGGTCAGAGGAGGGGAGGTCCCTGGGAGACCACCCTCCCGGGCAGGTGCTGCAAGAAGAGCGCCCAGGCCTAGGGCAGGGCCACGAGGGGCCAGCAGAGCGGGCTGGGGGCTGCCGGGCCTGGCCCCGGGTCTCCCCAGCATCTCCTCTGGCATTGCTCTGAGAGGTGGGGGCCGCAGGGTGGACTTGGGAGTGTGAACGGGCCTGGCTGGCTGCCATGGGGTCGGTCGGGGTGCAGATGGAGAAGGGCCCCGGGCGCCCAGCAGGTCTCCAGGAAGAGCTGTGATGGGCAAGTCAGAGGCTGCGGCTTGCAGCTGTTGGAGGGATGACTCCCGCAGAGTGTGCGGCCCCAGCAGCACGTCTGTCCCCAGGGCCTGGGCTCCTGCCCACCCACGGAGGGCAGAGGCTTTCAGCCTCTCTCCACCTGCTTCCTCCTCGTCCCACCAGCAGCCCCCACCCTGCAGGCACAGGAGGCCATTCCTGGGGGGAATGGGGCCAGTGGGGAAGGAGGCCCTGGGGTCCTGACGGGAGGACGGGACGGGGTCTGCAGTGCGCACCTGCCCAGCCTGATGCCAGGCCCAGGGGCCGTGCTGGGAGCGAGGGGTCTGCCTGAGCGGTTTCCACGGGAGGAAGAGTGGAGCACAAAGGGACAGGAACGGGAGAGGTGAGTGCTCAGGGGCCTCTCCACCACCTGCGTGGTGCTCAGAGCCCAGGCTCCCGTCGAGGTTCCAGGCCCTGCTGACCACCCCACTGCCAGAACACACATCCTCACGAGGCCCAGAGCGGGTGCTGGTGGCATCCCCTGCGGTCCTGGAAAGCGGAAGGAGCCAGCCACTTGCTGAGAATTACTGCTCAGAGGTGTCTTCGCTGTAGAGAAACAGGCCCAGAGAGGGAAATACGCTTGCCCCAGGTCACACAGCAAGCGAGGGGCTCAGCTGGCGGTCATTCCTTCACTCTTCGTCCACCTGTTCATGCAGTGGGCACAGCGGGCACGCCTCCTGTGGATTTCTGGCACGGGGTCGGACCGCGCCCTGCGACCCTGGTCCTTGCACACATCTGGCCTCATTTTGTCCCCCACACCCCACACCCAGGCCCCTTGGCCCCAGCACTGGACCCACCTCCTTCCCACCTCCCACTGGTCTTTTTGAGACCCTGCTGGATGCGCCTGTGCATCAGCCTCTCTACTGTTTGCTCGGATGTGTGCCCTGTCGTTGAACCTCTGTCCCCCCATGTAGCACAGAGGCTCCCAGGGCAGGACGCAGGACCCACAATGGGGCCTGGCTCGTAGCAGGTGCTCAGTCTGCCAACAGCTGGGGTGAAGGCTTGGGGACGCTGTTCTTGGGTGCTCCAGAGGGCTTCGCTCCAGGCCTGTCCACCTGTCACCTCAGCATCTCCATCTTCCCCAGATGATGTGGCCGTGACCCCTAAGAGGCTCCCCGTGGTCCTGAGGGGTTCCAGGTGGTCCCAGGAGAGTCTGAGGGGTCCCAGGGGCTCCCGGTGTTCCGGAAGCAGTCAGCTGTGATGAGAGGCCGGCTGCTCCCGGGCCAAACGGCCTCACACCCACTGCTGCTCCCAATTTATGAGGGGGAAACTGAGGGCCCAAGGAGGTGGGTGGCGCCAGGACATGTCGTGGGGCGTAGCCAGGTGCCCACCCGACATTCTGCACATTCCATCCTGGGAAACCAGCCTCCTCCACCCTGCTGGCTCCAAGGCCTGCTAGGCCCGGCCAAGCCCTGCTGGCTGGCTGGACTTCTGGGCTTGTGTGGGTGCAGAGCACTGATGGGGACCCCGGCCGACGGCCCCGGTGCAGCCTGCTGGCGCCCCTCTCCAGCCCTGTGTGCTCAGGCCTCCAAGCCTTGTTGGCAGCCCTGGTGGGAGCATCGCAGACCACCTCCCCCCTCCCTCGTCCCTGGTCGGGGCTGGTCCCGATGGTCCCCAGCCTTTGGCGGTGTGGGGGCCAGATGGCCAAACCGGGACTGGGGAACAGACGCATCTCTGCCTTCCCCCGAAGCGGCTGTGTGAGAATAAATCACGTGGAGTGAGATGTCCTGCTCAGCGCTGCCCGCCCCACCTCGCGGCCACCATCTGTAGGGACGAGCATGCAGCCTCCACCATGTCCTGCCCTGGCCCTGTCTCCCCGCCTGAATGTGGGCTGGCAGTGTCCCTGGGACGGACAGGCTGTCCCCTTTCCTGCCAAGGCCAGCTCACTGCTGCGAGGCAAGTCTCCACCCTTGATGGGGGGCTCGGCCTCCCTGTGCCTTGTCAAGACCCAGAGAAGCAAACGACACCCCCAAAACGACATCTGCTCCAGGGGCACCAGGACCACTGCTGACAACTGAGCAGCCCATCCACTTCAAGAAAAATACTGGGGTCACTCCCAAGGGCCCCCACTCCCCAGAGCAGGAAGTGCATGTGACCCTCAGCCCAGAGCCCACAGCATTCTCTCCCATGTCCTCCCAAAACCTTGCGGGAAGGGGCCAGCATCCTCACCCACCCACAGAGGGGTGCACGACAGCTCAGCATGGGAGGGCTTATCTTTGGTGGGTCCCTGGGAGCTCGGAGCGGGGGACCATGTCAGGTAAGGTTCTCTCAGTAACAGATCTTGCTACACTGGTTGAATGCAAGGAATTTATTTGGGGGGCCACCTAGGAAAATTGTAGTGGGTGGAGAATAAGATGGAGAAGGGAAACAAGCCAACACAGGTGTCTTAGGTTGAATGGTTTCCCTGCAAATCCATGTCCACCTGGAACCTCAGAATGTGACATTATTTGCAATAAGGTCTTTGCAGATGTTGCTAGTTAAAATAGGATGGAGGAGACCCTAAGCCCATAATGGGGTCTGTATGAGAAGAGGAGAAGACATTCTGGGACGGCCACGTGACAGCCGCGTGGCGCAGCTGAGCGTGGTGGAGATCTGGAGATGGCAGAGCCAGCAGGGGCGGAAGGCGCAGGAGGGCCCTCCCCCGCACCTTCAGAGGGAGTGAGGCCCTGCCCACACCTTGACCCTGGGGTCCCGGCCTCCAGAACCGAGAGAGGATACATTTCTGTTGTTCTGATGAGTTTAACTTCTGTTGTTGGCAACTTGGTGGCACTTTGTACATCTCCAGCGATGCAGGGCCAATTTTGGGCCCAGAAAGGCTGGACAGCAGGAGCGGCTGTGGAGCTGGGAACGGACGAGTTTGGGGCACGTGATGGAAAATGCCTCGATGTCCTCCAAGAGCTCCCCGGTAGAAATAGGGACGAGGAAGGCTCAGGGGAAGTGAGGGTGGCAGAGACCGGGCTGAACTGCGCTCTCGGGTTGAGTGCAAAGGAGACATTATAAGGGACGAACTTGTATGTTTAGCTGAGGACATTTCCAAGCGAAGCTGCTTGTGGTAAAACCTGGGGGAGGGGGGGACAAGTGGGGGAGGGGCTGTTGGGCAAAAGGGAACCTGCCCAGATTGTTAAATTAGGTCTGAAGAGACACCGAAGGTGCTGTGGGAACACCCATTGCTGGAGAGATTGGGGGTGTGACCCACGAGCCCAGCACAGGGGCAGAGGTGGGGTCCCAGGCGAGGTCTGTGGGGCCTCTTGTCTGGTGGCGTGAACCCCGGCGGGGTGCCCAGGGCCCCAGAGAGCAGGGCCACCGCCACGTGCCCGGGGGATGGAGCATCGGGCCACAGAGGATTATTCTCAGGCCCTGAAGTCTCTGCCGCCCGCTCCGCCGGGCTTCAGACTTGCTTGGGACCAGCGACTCCCTCCTTCCGTCCATCGTCCGTCTCCCTTTTGGAATGGGTTAAGACCCCGGGAGCTGCGGGGTTGGGGAGGATATACTCTGAACACGAGACCAAAGTGACTTTTGAGGGGTCAGAGGACAGACTGATGGGTTGAATAGTGTGCCTCCAAGATCCATGTCCACCCGAAACGTCAGAATGGGACATAATTTGGAAATAAGATCTTTGGGGATGTAGTTAGTTAAGAGGAGGTCCCCGTGACGGGTGTCCCTATAGAAAGAGGGAGAAGATGCTCAGAGGGGAGGGCAGAGGCAGACGCGGCATGAGCACGGCCCCGGACAAGGAAGAGCGAGCGCCCTCCTGCGGTCCTAAGCACTTTGCTGCGGTGGCCTCAGGATGCTGACGCGGCATGGTGTGGAGCCACTCTGGTCTGGAGGTACCTGGAGCGTGGCCTCCCTCCCTCCCTCCCGGCCAAGCCCCAGGGACACACGGGGGGCTGGTGGCCGCCATGGTCAGGAGCGGCACACACCACGAGGAGTGCAGGTGTCTCCGTGCCGGGGCGCCAGGGGCTGGGGGCCAGACTGGCACAAGGCGACGCTGAGGAGGGGTGCGTGAGGCCGGGCGGCTTTGTTGGGACGTGGCCCGCTCGCTCGTGCTTGAGTATCAGTAACTTTTCCCAGAAAGTGGGAGGGAGGAGCCGTGCTGGGGGAGGGAGCCGCGGTCGGTGGATTCCCAGGATGGAGAACGTCTGCTCTTCTTCCCACTTGCCCAGGGACCTCCCGCAGGGGCCTCTCTCCGAAGTCCTCACCATCGCCCCTGGGCTGACGCTGGGTTTCTGTCTCTTGTAGCCCACGAGGGCAGCCCCTTAGCAAACTGTGGGGCTCACAGGCCTGAGCCTGTGTCTCACCCATAAAATGAAGACAGCCAAGTGCTCGAGATGGTCACTGGAAAGCATGGCTGTTGGCACAGAGAGTAAGGGGGCGAGAGCAGGTGCGCAGCCCCTTGCCACTCTGCTGTCCGGCAGACCTGCTTCTCCGGCGGTGACACGGAGCCCCTCCTACTGGCCCCGACCGTGGGCCTCCCATGCTGGACATGCTTAGCGGCACGGCACATCTTGTCGGCCCTTCAGCCCAGGTAGGAGGAGTGCTAGCGCACGCATTATGCAAACAGGGCACAGAGAGCCAGTCAGTCAGTCCCTGGCCACTGGGCCTTGGCGTGAAGGTCTGGGATGAGCTGTGTTGTAGGGGCAGACCCTTCCCTCCCAGCTCCAGTGTCCCCATCTGTGAAATGAGAGCTCTCCCCGCACTGCTCTGATCTGTCCATTTGGATGGCCTTGGCCAGACGCCAGGCCTCATGAGGGGCTGCTCTATAAGGGGCCCCAGAAATGCCTCCCCAGGCCTGGCCTCCGAGGTGCCTGCAGGAGAGCTCTGAGCATCGGCAGGCGTGGCTTGGGTGAGGCGGGGACCAGACTGGAGGCCAGGGAGGGGCGGGGCTCGTCCAAGGCCACCCACAGGGTGACAAGGGGGCCTGGTGGGGGCCCCTGGGCACTGGGCCTGTGCTGGGAGGCCAGCTGGGAGACCCTGGTGGGGGGCAGGCTCTCACACTTGTCTGGTGCAGGCCTCCAAGAAGCTTAGCCGGCTCATGAGCGCTAAGCCCCTGGATTGCCCTTGACCCTCCTGCGCGCTTGCCACTGCTCGGCTTACCCAGGAGCCCTGGGCGCTGTGAAGACAAGCCTCCGCCCCCAGCAGGGCGCGGAACCCTCTCATCGTGGTGTGTGGCCCTGGACGGGACAGTACCCTTCCCTGTGCCTCAGTTTCCCTATCTGTAAACGAGGGTCTCCCACATCTTTTCACAGTGGGATCCAGACTGTCCTGTGAATGTGTGTAATCCTTTATAGGTGTCCTAGCCTTAAACGTTTTACTAGTTTCCTGTTTTCTGATTAGAGAATGGATTCATGTTTATTGCAAACTTCAGATGGCACAAAGCAGAGTCAAGGGGCAGCAAACAGTGACCTGCAGCCCAGAGGTGGGGACAGAGGAGCCCGTCAGGCCGTGTCCCTCCCGTGCTCGCTGTGTCCCAGCTCCTGCGCAGACCTGGCGCCCACGAGGGGCTGATGGGATCTAGTCTCGTGCGTCCACCGCTTGTTTTCGCCCTCCAGGGAAGCACATGGCCCTGAGGTCTGTCTCCCCCCAGGTGCCTTGCTGGATCATCCCCGTCATTGTGAACCTGTGGGCGGCAGCTTGATGTCACCTGGGGGACCCACCGCTCTCCCTCTTGAGGGCCCAGGCAAGCTGGTGTGTGCAGGCCACTGGCCGGGGAGGACAGCCGGGCAGTGAGAGCCGGGCCCTGGCAGGGAGCGGGCTCCAGGCAGGGGCTCACCTGCAGAAGGCGACCAGGCTGCCGCCTTCCCGTGGGGCAGCTGGAGGGCCCGTGTGCACGAGGGCGCCATTGTGGGAAAAGTCCTCCCCACACATTCAGCTCATTGGAGCTACAGGCTCAGATTACTTTATTGAAAATTGCTTTTAATTAAAAAAAAAAAAAGGCAAGCCCGTGAGGCCACATTGCTTCCTTAACTCTTACCATCTTGCGATGGAACTTTCCAGATTTGGTCCATTGTGAGAGGTTTTTAGGATGGAAATCTCATGTTTCTATTGAGTAGAAGCAAAATAATCAGGAATATTTAAAGACAAAAAGCATTTAGCCCTTCTACAGTTATTATCCAATTTGAGGGAAACACACCAATGACCCCCCCTGCCCCCCACAGGCTTACGCACAGTCCCCCGTGCCCCAGGCCACCAGCGCCCAGGGACACGTCAGTCAACCTGGGGCAGCCCTTCGGGAAGAGGGGACCTCCAGGGTAGACCCTCACATCCCCTTGGCATTTCTCACAGCAGCATGTGTGTGGGCCCACTTTACAGAGCAGAACACTGAGACCAGGGCCTCAGATGGCTCTCCTCTCCCTGGTTCCTTTCCACGAGGTCCTTCGTTGCACAAATGTTCTAGCATGCTGTCTGCTCCCAGCTGTAAACTGAGACGGGGAGCAGGTAGTAGGGTGCGGGCCAGACCCCAAACGCAGAGAGGCCAAGGCTGCAATCAGTTCCTCAGGCTTCTGTGCTGGGCTCTTCTTGCCTCTCCAGCAGCCGCCCACAAGTTCCTTCCTGGCCTCATCCTGGCACAGGGGGTGGTACAGTCCTCTCTGTTTTAGACACAGTACAGGCTTTGAGGTCCCACACACAGAGACCGGCTTGGTAGGGGCAGGTAAGCAGGGAGGGCTTCCTGGAGGAGGAGGCTGCCGCCCGAGGGCAGAGAGACATGGCCGGGCACAGTCCAGGCACTGCTCCCAGTCTGGGCCAGGACACGGGGAGGCTGGGGCCCTGAGCAGCCGGGAGAGCCAGGGGCAGGTGGGGAGGGGAGTAAGTGCAAACACTGGTGGGGCCTGTGTGGCCCCCTCCGTGGCACAGGTCTGTCACAGATCATGTCACAGCCTCCGTGGTATCAGGAGGGCGGCGCAACCTTCTCTGTCCCTCAGATGAGAACACTAAGGCCCGTGGCATGGGGTGAAGGCCGTTAGCGCCATGGTCCCCGCCCCACATGGGGGCATGAGGTGTCGGGCGGGGTGGGGGTGGTCCAGTCGGTTGGGCATCTGAGGTGGGCCAAGTGCCTTCCCTCCTGGGCCTCAGTTTCCCTCCCTGCACACAGTTAGTGTTGCTGGGCTCTCCAAGAGGCCCCGGAAATGGTGGACGGGGCAGCCCAGCTCGTGGCTCCTATCAGCCGTGGATTCACTTCTAGAACCAACCCCAGTGCCCCAGTGCCTCCTGCTTGTGGAGACAGCTTTGGTGGCAATGGGTGCCCTGGCCCGTGACGAGGGACATGGTTTCCCATGGGATGTGGCAGAGGTCCTCGGCCGTCCCTAGCTGTCCAGCACCACGTGCTTGAACACCCAGAACACACAACCAAGCCACACACCAAGAAAAATGTCTGTCCCCGACCTTAATACCATCTGTTATGGCTGAACTGTGCCCACCCCACCCCCAAAAGTCAAGTGCAGGAGTCCTAACTCCCAGCACCCCAGAACACGCAGTGTTTGGAGACAGCATCTTTCTCCAGGTGACCAAGTTACAGTGAGGTCAAAAGGGCTGACGAGTGTCCCTGTAGAAGAGGGGAAATTTGGGCACAGAGACAGAAACGTACAAAGGGACAGCCGGCCACACGAAGTCTGGAATGCTGCTGCCACGAGCCAAGGAACTGTGGGAAGCTGGAGAGAGGCCGGAACAGATCCTTCCTGGCGCCCTTGGAGGGGAGGCTCTGCTGACACCTGGTCTTAGACTTCAGGCCCCCAGGACCCCGAGAGCACATTGCTGTTGTCCTAAGGCGCTCAGCCCATGGCCCCCTGTTACAGCAGCCCCAGAAAACATACACACCCTAATGGCCAGGCTCAATTCTGCATTTTGGGCTACTGGAAGCCATCCCGCGTCCCCTCCCAGCCCTGTGTGCAAGCCCTGGAGATGGGCTGGGGGGCATTTGGAAGGGAATTCTGGGGCTCCAGGCCCCTAGCACGGTCTGGAGGGAACCCTGTGGACTCACCTGGCTTCCCAATGTGGCAAATGGGAAACACCTGCTTGGTCAAGGGAATCGAAGAAACTCATCATGTGTGGTTCACCAGTCTGAAGTGGGGAGGAGATATTATGGGGTGAAAGCAACTCCCACCCAGGATAGGGGCATGCCCCTCACGTATTCTACTGGGCTAGGAAAGCAGGTGGGGTGGGGGGACTGTTCTGCTGGAACACTACTCTGTGGTCCCAGGAGAACACTCACCTCTTTGCTGCCACCTGCCAGGCCCTCCAGAGCCAGTCCTGTCCACCTGGGCCACCTTCCCAGACTTCCTGAGCCAGCCACCAGACTTCTGGCTGTTCCTCAAGCTTCCCAAACATTCCAACCTCAGGACCTTTGCATCTGCTGTTCTCTCGGCTAAGGAAGCTTCCCCCTGCTCTGCAGGGCGACAAGCCTACTCAGCAGCAGCCCTGAGCCACCCAGAGCTGCCTCAGCTCCTGTGTCAATGGTAGGAGAGCACCCTGGGCGGTTGCCAGGGCAGGGCGCTGTGCCTGGGTTGGGCGGTGTTTGGGGTGAGGAAGGGGCGGGCCGCAGCTCCGGACCCAGCCCGGTACCACAACCCAAGGGAGTTGAGCTGGAGGGGGCGAGCCAGGAGAGGGCAGGTCCCCCGGGTGTGTAGGTGGGGGCACAGCCAGAGCCCAGGGGTCTGAATCTGCCCCCAGCACCCGGAGTTCCTCAGTGAAGACCTAGGACCCCTAGCTCAGAGGGCCTGGCCTACGGTGACACAGATGGGGTCCCATGTGCCCCTCACGGAAGACACCTGGCCTGGGGGGCCGGGGTGTTCGCAGGGGCGGGAGCCGAGGGCAAAGCCCGTGCAAGGCCGTGGAGCGAGACTTCCTGCGCAGCCAGCTTGGCCCCTTGGGGGTTGGGGCTCCCGCGGGGCCGGCCCCGCCCCCAGACCCATGGGGCGGGGCCCCTGGAGGGCGTGTCCAGGACTGCCCCGCCCCTCGGGCTCGGGCCCCGCAGTCCCCGCAGAGCACCGCCGAGCGCAGGGATGCCCGGGGCGGCCGCGACCCCTCGCCGCAGGGCGAGGCCGGGGGAGCGCGCAGGGGACGCGGAGCCCGCCCCGGGGAACCGCACAGGTGAGCGCTGGGACTGCGCGCCACGGGCGGGGCTCTGCACCCATTTCACGGACAGGGAAGCCGAGAGGCGGGCGGCATGGCGGAGGCGGGGAGGGGGTGCGCACAGCCGTGGGGGCAAGAGCACACAGCCGGGAGAGGGGGCGCACAGCCGGGTCCGGGACGGCCCCCAGCCGGACAGCCGCCCGAGAACGAGCCTCCCCGACCCTCTCGGCCGGCCCAGCCGGCGCCCCAGCAAAGCCGGAGCCCGACCGCAGGCGGTCCGAAACCAGGCGGCGGCGCCCAGCCGCCCACCCGCCCAGGTGCGCGCCCTCTCCCGGTGCGGCGCCCCCTCCGCCGGCGCGGCCGGCTCGGTGCAGGGGAAGTCGGTGCGGCGGACGTGGGGAACCCGCCTGTCTTTGCGGGGACGGGCTCCTGGCTGGCCCCCCAAGCCCACTTCACAGGTGGGGAAACTGAGCCTGAAGAGAGAGCCTGCCCGAGGTCCCGCGGCTGCCAGGCCCGGACGAGGCCCGGGGTCTCCAGAAGGAGGGTGGGCGGGCAGTTAGCTGACTTTGTGACTGATTTCGAGAGGGTTTGGATGAGGGTTCACCGTCGTGCTTTGGCTGGGGTGACACCCCCCGAAGGCCCGGCTTTGAGAGCTGGTTTTGCTGCATGAACGCGTCTAAAGCCTAACCCTTGTAGACGCAGAACCAGATGTCCCAGAGCCTCACGTTAGTGGACGCTGCCCCTCCCCCCTGAGCCTAAGGGTCTCTGCGCACCTGCGCCCCAGGCCAGGGGCAGGATTGGGCTCTTCGCACACGTGGAAGGTGGGCCTGGTGGAGCAGGCTGGCCCGGTCACAGCCCCTGGGTGCAGCCCTTCAGGCCTAAAACAATGACACCTGCCACGCTGGGGGCCGGCGCGGGGCGGGGGGCCTGGCGGGCAGCTCATTCTCAAATGGGGAAACTGAGGCCCAAGGAGGTAAGTTGCCAGCAGAGCAGAGGTGCTCAGCTTTGCGAAGCCCCTGGCTGGGTGGGGTGGGTGTATTTTCTTTGACTCCCTCCCCCCCCCCCCGAATTCGCGGCTTTGCTCCTGTTCCTGAGGACCCTGTGGCTTTGTTGCAGCAGCGCCCGCCTGCGAAGCTGGGTGTTGACCAAGACACAGAGGGACTTGCACAAGGGGATGGCAGGGCCCAGACGTGTTTGCATGCAGAAGACTGCTGAGAGGTCAGCGTGGGGAGGGCTCTCAGGGGCCAGTCCCCGCCCTCTGGCCTGCCCCACCCCTGCGGATCAGCCACAGCTCAGCCTTCTCCTGGACCAGAGCCCTGGGGAGGGGGCGCTCCCGGCCCTTGAGTCCTTCAGCGTTTGGGTCGGAAGCCCCCTCTGACCTGGGATGTGTCTCTCTGCCTCTGGCTTCCGTTTCCCCACGTGCTAAGTGGTGGACATTGTACACCTGCCCCCAGGCTTGTGGACAGGCCAGGCAGAGTCGGGGGGGGCTTGTGCACCCACCCTGGCCGTGGTCGTTCTGCCGCCGGGTAACATGTCCGTCCAGACTCCACCATTCCCCTGCCCCCTGGCCCCGGTCTTTTGAGCTGTGAAATGGGTGCCCTCTTGTCCCTGTGGGGTTGTGAAGGGATGTGTGTGGGGTCTTTTGGAGACACCTTGGCACTCCCTAAAACAGCAGTGGGGGTGTTTTTGCTGCAGTCGTAGAACGGATTACTCTGCTTTCCTGAGGGTAGGTGTTGAGGTCCAGCTGCGTCCTGGGGTCCACGTTCTTCCCCCATCGCCCATGTGTGGCTGGTGAAGGGCCGGTGGGGGAGGCTGGCTCAGAGCAGGGGCTTAAGTGATTGTTGAGTGGCTGACTGGGTCCTCAGCCCACCATGGAGGCCACCCTTCCACTGCCCACAGGCCCCCGCTGGCTCTGGCCCTGGTCCCAGGGCAGCTCCAGCAACTCCCTGATGGGGGAGATTGTGTAGGAACGCAGCCCTGTGGGAGGGACACAGGGTTCCAGCAGCCGGAGGTGACCCCCCCAACCTTCTGGAAGGCCTTGAAGGAGGGGCCTTGGAAGGGGGCAGCAGGAGGACCCAGGATGGTGAGGGTGTGCCCTGGGCGGCACTCCTACGGCCCTGCCGTACAGCTGACCTGTGCCCTCTCCTTCACAGAGGGGAGACTGAGGCTCGGGGCGCGCCGTGGGAATCCGGATGTAGCCTCTATTCCCCCGAGGCCAGCTCGGCCTCCTTCCAGGTGCGGGCAGAGCCTCGATGGTCTCCCCTGAGAGGGTGGGAATCAGCCTGGTTCTGCTCTGGAAGACTATTCCGCTGGTGTGAGCTGACCTGCCAGCCGCCAGGGGAGTCCCTGGGTGACCGGTTCCACCGTGGCCGAGGTCCGGCCCGCCCTCCACGGGGAGAGGAGACGCGCTTCCAGAGGGCGAGTGTCTTGCCTGAAGACACACAGGGCTGTGGGCCTCCCACGTGTGGCTGCCCCCCCTGCTGGGGTCGTGGTGGTCCCACCCTCCACAGAACACCTGTGTGTGTGCAGGTCACCCTTTTAAACTCTCCTCCTCAGGTTTCCCTCTCCATTTGGGGGAAACAGACTCAGAGCAAGAAGCAACCCCCCAGTGGTGCAGAGACCCAGGCCCACGATAGGCTGTCCCTGCGGCCTGCCTCCCCCATCTCCAGTGTTCCTCTGGCAGAAGTGGGAAAGGTAACTTATTTACCTGGGGCCCCCGCAGGTGAGGTCAGGATTTGAGGGCAGCGTGGTCTCCAGGAAGGAGGATGGGAGGGGCGGGCCTGTGGTCCAAGGTTCCTGATAAAAGATTAACAAGAGAGGCTTATTCTTCACCCTGCTGGCCATGCGGGCTGGGCGGGGGAAGCACCTGAGTCAGGCCCTGCTCCCCTCAGTGTGCGAGGGGGGGTCGGCTGGAGATGCGGCCATTCAAGGGCAGGTCTGCCCTTCACTGTGCAGGGAGCCCACGGGGTTTGGTTTGGGTTTGTGTCTTCTTTGCAACAAATGCATTCACTGTGTTTTTCCTCCTTTAAGATATATTTGGGCATAGCAAAAAAGAGACAGGGAGAGATGCCATAAAGGGCCTGAGGAACAATGCAGCAAAGGCTGAGGGGTGTGTTGGTCTAGCCAGGGAAGGGCTGGGGGTGCAGCGTCCAGTGTCTGGGCCAGTCGCAGGTGGGAGGGCCGTCCAGGGGCCGCTGGGTATCTGAGGGTTTTCAGCAGGGACGGGAGAAGATGGGATTTGCCTCTGAGACATCAAGGGAGGGGCTGTTGGTGGGCCAGTGAGGGGGCCCAGGGGTCTCCGGGCTGGGGAGGGGTCAGTGAGGGGTGTGAGCAGAGGCTGAGTTTACAGTGTCTGGGGACACGGCCGCTGGAGCCAGCTGGCCCAGCCGCCAGGCCTTGGTGACTCCTCGGGATGTCTCTGGGAGGGGTCTTGAGTAGGTGTGTCCGAATCCCCAGTAGCCCTTTGGCACGCGCCACCTCCCTGCCCTGTCCTGGCTGTGTGTCACGAGTCCTGTGGAAAGTCCTGTGTCGACCCTGCCCGTGGACACCCCGGGGCCTTGGGGAGACACTGGTGGACCTTAGCTTCCTCGTCTGGAAAACGGGCTCAGCCCGGGGAAGGGATGCAGGAGACCCCGTAGGTTACTGGGGTGGGAGGGTGGCAGGTGGAGGTGTCTTGGGTACCATGGACTAGAGGGTCAGAATGAGGCAGTGAGCCCCTCCCAGGGGACAGTTTCTGAGCTCCAGGCGCAGTTCTAAGGTTTCCATGGGGTGGTCCTCCTCTTCTCGTGAGCCTGGGGGGCAGGTCACCCCGTTTTGCAGATGGGGACATGGAGTCTGAGCGAGGACCTGGGTCCGGGAGACGGTGGAGCCGAGTCTGACCCTGTGGAGAGGCCCTGAGGTTGGGGGCTGGGCGCGTTCCCACAGAGCAGGAGCCCTCCTGCTTGTCCTCCGCCTCCCATCCAGGCTCTGGGCTTACGGGGGCCTGAGCTCCCAGCCTGGCCTCCTCTGCAGGACAGGCTGTGGGCAGGGCTCCTCACCCACCCCTCACTCACCAGGATTGTTTCCTAAGGCCTGTGTGTTTAAGTGTTCAAGCAGCACACGTGTGCTGGTGGCGCGGCTCCCCCCCTCTGAGGGGTACGAGCTCCCCTCGCTGCCAGGAAATGCAGAGTCTGAGGCCACAGGGCTGGGAAGGGGCCGGGACCGCTCTGAGTCTTGGAGCCTCACGGCGTGTTCATGGGGTGAGCCCCACATCCTTTTTCCTGTCTTGCGTTGGGGGTGCGCCGTGGAGGGTCTGCAGGTGAGCGCAGCCCCTTCCCCGCCTCTGACGCCCCTCATCTCCCACCTTCACGGCTCTGAGCACTTGGGGAGGAGCACTGCCAGGTGGTGACACCGAGGATGGGCACCCTGGCCCCGGAACTGGCCGCAGCACAGGATGTGACAGTTGCCACAAGCCCTGCCCCCAACCCTGTGCACACGCCAGGGCGCTGTGTCCAAGGTGGCAGTACTGGTTTCCCCGCTGGGGCTGCGCTGTCTGGGGCAGGCCCGCCAGCCCCCCGGCCACTGCCGCACCTGCAGGTGGGTCCCAGGCCCGGAGCGGCGGAGTGCTGGGGTCACCCAGCTGGTCGGGGGCGGTGCAGAGCCGGCCTGCTGCCGGCTTCCTGGGGCCGGCAGAGCCCGAGGGGTAGGGGTCTGGGCTGGGCCTTGGGGGGCAGAGTGGGCCACCCGACTACACGCAGCAGTGACGGTTGCTGGGGCGCTGTCCCTGGCTTGTCTCGGACATACCGCGGAGTTGAAGGGATTTGTTACCACGCCTTCCAGCTCGACCCTGACCCTGGACCTTTCACCAGCGGCTCCATCCCGGGGGCACCCGGCCTTCTTGAGAAAGTTCTAGCCGTACAGACCGGGTGCGGGGGCTGGGCAGACCGCTGCGAGCACCCTCAGGCTCAGCCCCCTCCCCTCGCCGAGGGCCATGCTGGGCGGTACTGAAGGAAGCTGCTGAGCCACACAAGAATGCAGAAGTGACAGCTCTAAATCGGGGTCTGGGAAGTGTTGGGGCCTGGTGACCCTGCGGAAGGGGCCACGTGGCCGGCCTGTGGCTGCCACGCTCTATCTACCCAGTTCCAAACTGCCCTGCCCGGAAGGTCAGCGTGAGTCCAGGTCCAGGGATCCTGGTGGGGGCCGCTGACTCTGGGCATCCTTCCATTCATTCGTGACTGCGTCGATTCCCTCCCCCATGGCGGTCTTCGGGGCAGAGCTTGGTCAGTTAAGAGCTGACTCTGGATTCAGAGTCTGCGTCCCACTGGGTACCCCCAGGCCAGCGAGCGTGAGTGGGAAGCGTCCAGGTCAGGGCACAGGGCAGGTGCTGTGTACGCGCCCTTCCATCCCCTGCCCACCCTGGTAGGCTAGTCTTTAATGTCGGCCAAGCTAACAGGCCAAAAACAATACCTCGCATTTTAAATTTGCATTTCTTTGATTGACAGAAGTATTTTCCTGAAATTGTTTAGGAGCTTTATTGAGATATAATTCATATTCCATATGATTCACCCATTTGAAGTATACGATATTTAATGTGTGCAGCTTGGTGGCTCGTGGTACATTTGCGGATCTGAGCAGCCCTCACCACGGTCCGCTTTAGAACACTTTCATCACCCCAGAAAGAAGCCGTGCGTGCCGTAGCCGTCTCTTCCCCGCCCCTGGCTAATCCGCTTTCCTTCTGAGGATTGGCCTCTTGCGAGCGGTTCATAGAAATGCAGTCAGACCACGTGAGGTTTTGTGGCCGCTCGCCACACGGTGGGTCAGTGCCTGTCTCCTTTGATATTCCGAGTGTGGCTTGTACCATACGCCATTTATCCGTTCATCAGTTGGCGGACACGAGGGCGGTTTCTCCGTTTCGGCTGTTGTGAATAACGCTGCCGGGAACGTGTGTGTACAAGTCTGTGTGGATGTGTTTTCATCTCTCCGTGCGGGAGCTGGGCGGGGCGTCGCGGCATCACACGCCGACTCTCTGTGTGAGTGCTGGGTGCCCGCCCGCCGCGCGCGAGGCCTTGGGGTCTCCACGCCCCTGCTACACCTGCTACCCTCTGTCTCACGTACGGGTGCTCGTGGATGTGAGCCAGTCCCTCCCTGACCTGATTAGCGCTTTCCTGAAGGCGACGGATGCTGAGCATCTTTCCGTGGGCCACTGGTCTATCTTTAGAGTCCATCCAGATCCTTTGCCCATTTTTAAATTTGGTTCCCTTTTATAATTCAGTATAATAATTTTTTAGGGGTTCCTGGGTGGCTCAGTCGGTTTAGCGTCTGCCTTCAGCTCAGGTCATGATCTCAGGGTCCTGGGACTGAGCCCTGTGTCGGGCTCCCTGCTCCGCGGGGAGTCTGCTTCTCCCTCTGCCCCTCCCCCTGCTTGTGCGCTCTCTCTCTCTCTGTCTCTCTCTCGCTCTCTCTCTCTGACAAATAAATAAATAAAATCTTTTAAAAAATTAATAATAATTTTTGCATTCTGAATACAATCCCCTTACCAGAGGTGTGATTGGCAAATGGTCTCTCGTGCTCTGTGGCTTGTCTTTTTACTTTCTCGATCCTGTCCTTTGAAGCACAAACGTTTTTCATTTCGATCAAGTCCCATTTATCTGTTTTTCGCTTTTGTTGTTTGTCTTTTGGTGTCATATCTGAGAAATCATTGCCTGATCCAAGGTCAGGAAGATTTATCCCTCCGCTTTCTTCTAAGAGTTAGCTGTTATATTTAGGTCTGTGATTCACTTCACGTTAGTTTTCGTGTACGGTGTGAGCAGAGGGCCCGCTCTACGTAGCACGTGGATATTGTCGTCCCAGCACCGGTTGCTGGAGCACTGTTCTCGTCCCACTGAGTTGTCTTGGAATGCTTTTCGAAACTTGCTTCGCTGTAAATATGAGTTTATTTCTGGGCTCTCAGTTCTGCTCCATTGGCCTCAATGTCTGTCCCTTTGTCACTGTAGCTTTGTGGAAAGTTGTGAAATAGGACACTGTGAGTTCTCCAACTTTGTTCTTTTTCGAGATAGTTTTTGTGTGGGTTCCATCTGCAAGTCCTTATGAATTTTGGGACCAGCCTGTTGGTTTCTGGGGGGCGGCAGCTGGGACCCTGGTAGAGGCCGTGTTGTGTGCAGATGAGTGGAGGCTAGCGTCGGTCCCCATGGGGTCCGTCTCCCGGTCCAAAGGGGTGGGCGGCTTCCCCTTCGTTTAGGACCTTTATTTCCGCCAACAATGTCTTAGAGTTTCAAGGGTTTAAGTTTTGCCCTTCTTTTGTTCAGTTTATCCTACGTAAGTAAGTGGGATTGCCGTCTCCGTCTCACATCCAGGCTGTTCATGGCCGCTGTGCTGAAATACACGGATTTCCGTGTGTCGGTCTTGTCTCCTGCGGCCCCGTGGGAATTGCTTATTGCTTTCTGCAGGTTTTTACTAGATTCCTGGGGATTTTTCTAGATCCAAGATCATGTCATTGGATGGTGAAGTTTTGCTTCTTCCTCTCCAATGTGAATGCCTTTTATTTAATTTTTTTTTAACTCATTGCCCTGCCCCTGGTTCTTAAGACATTTGTTTTTCTGTTCTGAGTGCCCTGTACTTTTCTGTTGTGATTTTGGACCCTGTTGTTGATGCATAAGTGCGGTCTATGCGGGAGAGACAGCCCTGCTATGCTGCGGTGTTACTTCTGGGCCCCTTCCCGTGGCGTCCGCCACCTCCGCAAGATCGGTGTCCTCGCAGAAAAGTGGGGATAAGGACTCCTCCGCGCTGTCCCCTGGGATGCTTATGAGTGTGCACCAGGCCAGGAATGAGGGTACTTTCTGACCGGAACATTCTATGAGAGCTGCATTGCTGGTGGTGGTGGGGACGCTGGTGATGGACACCTGCACACGGGGAGGCCCAGCACTGTCCAGCCTTGCTGTGCCTCAGTTTCCCCATCTGTCAGGGAGTGAGGGACTGCCCTGCTCATGGGCGCGAAGCACCCATTAGGTGCCCAGCGTCGTCTGAGCTGATCCGGGAGTCAGCCCCCCAACAAAGTGCACAAAGCATAAGGCCCCCGGCTCACATTTTCCCCCACATTGCAGCCTGTGGGCCCCCCTCCAGGTTCCCGGTGGGGCCAAGCACTTGCAGCCTGGCAGAGCCCAGCCAGGCGCCGTCCCTCACGGTCACTGTGCACAGCCAGGGGTCGGGCAGCCACAGCTCCTGCTGTTTTCCTGGCGGGGGGAAGGCCTGGCTCTGCCCCACACAGGGCCGATGCTCAGGCCGCTGCCCCCTTCGCAGCCTCGCCCTCACAGCGTGACAACGGGTCGCCTGGCCTCCCCCTGCACGGGGCTGGTCGTGCGCAGACATGTGACGCGCTGTGTGGAGGGTGTGCGTGCGCAGCTGTGGCCGGGCCGAGGAATAGCCACTGCCCTGGCCCATCGTGGGTGTGCTTGGCCCTCACAGCCTGTGTGAAGTGGGGTGCTGAGAGGGGCGCTCCAGCTCCCTGCAGATGTCCTGGGTATAGATTTTAAAAGCACAGCCCACAGGGTTTGCTGGTGAATTGGCCGTGGATTGAGAAAAAGAGTCGGGGAGGGCTCTAAGTTTTGGGGCTGGAGCAAGTGAAGGAGGGAGGCCTGGTGCTAACGTCAGAACACGGGGAAAGCCACGTGATGAGCAGGCTGGGGAGTGCAGGAGCTTGGCGGGTCATGGCATGCCAAGTGGGCCACAGGACGTCACGCCTGGCGCCTCCCCCGGGCATTGTCCTGAGCAGAGAAGCTGGACACAAAGGACACGTGACTGGGTGCCTGTGTCTGTGTGCATACATGTGCATGCACGTCTGCACACATGTGTGTGTCTGTGTGTGCTGTGCACGCGCACGTATGGGTGTATGTGTGTCTGTGTGCATGCATGCCTGTGTGCACATGTATGTTTGTGCACGTGTGTCTCTGTGTGCATGTGTGTGTCTCTGGGCACATGTGTGTCTTGTGCACACGCATGTGCATGCGTGTATCTGGGCACATGTGTGTCTGTGTACATGTATGTGCATGTGTGTCTTTGGGCACGTGTGTCTGTGCATGCATGTCTCTGCACACTTATGTTTGTGCATGTGTGTCTCTGCCTGTGTATGTGTGTGCATGTGTGTCTTGCACACATGTGTATCTTACATACGTGTGTGTCTCTGCACGTGTGTGTCTGTGTGCACACGTGTGTTGAGAAGCTGGCCTGGAGCCACCTTGCCTGGTTCCGAATCCCTGCCCTGTGACCTCGGGAGGTGACTTAACCGCCCTGTGCCTCGGTTTGCTGACCTGTCAGGTGGGGAGAATGGCAGCTCCCCAGGAAGGTGCTGTGCAGATTGATGTGTTAATGCATGTAAGGTGTGGGTTCAGCGTCCCGCACGCAGTAGGCTCCGGGGAAGTGCCAGCTATTGTCGTTGTGGTTATTTTATACAAGTGCTGTGACTGCTGCTTCATTCAGCCTGTCTCTGTGCCCTCACGTAGGGCAGTATGGTGGCATTTGTCGCCAGGATGTGCCTGGATTCCCTGTCCCGGCCCCACAGCAGGGTACATGGTGGTTTCCAACCCCCACTCTTCTGCGTACGCTTGGGAGTGAACATCCTGGTGTAGAAATCCTGGCTGCAGATTCGTCGTCTTTCCTTTGGCTAAATTCTTGGATGATACACACGACACAAGGCTCTTAACATTTTCCCAGACTCGTCCAGGGAGGTTTGGATCCGCACCCACCAGCCGAGTCCCAGAGCGGGTGTTCCCGGCCCTAGGACCTTCGCCGTGGGTCTTTTTTCTCTTCCTTTTTACCAGCGTGAGGGGGGAAGACTAGCTCTCCCCAGCACTGCAAGGACTAGTGTTCTTTCCTGCACTTGGTTCCTTGCATTTCCTCCGTGAGGGGCTGCGTCCCACATCAGCCGTCCCTGTTCACAGGGATGTTCCGTTTGTGTGGGTGTGTGCGATCGCACATGGGTTGAACCTTTGTCCTCTGTTCTCCAAATATATTTTCCTGTTTCTTCCATTATTGGAAGTTTTCCTGTTTACTCTTCACACTGTCCACACTGTCCCTCCCTTTTTTCTGGACTCTGCCTTCAGAACTATGCTTAGATGCTAATTATGTGCCGTTGACCCTTGAACATCACAGGGTCATGCAGCTGATATTCAGCTGTAACTTCAGACTCCCCCAAAACTTTACCACTGCTGGCTCCTGGTGACCGAAGCCTCACCGATCACACCAGCAGTCACTAGACATGTAGCTTGTGTGTTAGATGTGTTACGTACTGTGTTCTTACAGTAAAGGGAGCGGGAGAGAAGCAAACGACGTTGGGAAAGTCACAAGTAAGGGAAATACGCGGACAGTTCTGTCCTGTAAAAAGTCCCGTATCAAGTGGACCCGAGCCATTCAAACTGTGTTCAAGGGTCGCCTGAATTTGCCTTTATTGTCTTCTGACACAAAGTTACGTTTTCAACACCGTGGTCTTCGGAACCTCTAGAGTTCGCTTACTGTGGGGATCCGCTCTGCGTCTGTCTCTGGGCCACCGGCCGGATGGCTGCCACACCCAGTGGTCTGGGCTGTGGGACCTTCTCCGGAGTGTCACGCGGCTGGCGGGGCTCCTGCCCACCCTCCGCCCGCCAGGATGGGGTCCTCATGCCATCTCTCCTCTTTTCTTCCCTAGGCGCATGCACACGTGTGTGGCCACCCCCGCGGGGCACCCTCCAAGTCCTCCGCGGCAACGGCACTTCTGTGGGGACCGTCATCGTGTTCCACTGCCCCTCAGGCCACCAGATGGTTGGGTCCGGCCTCCTGACCTGCGCCTGGAAGGGTAGTGCCGCCGAGTGGTCCTCAGTGATCCCCGTGTGCAAATGTGAGGCCTGCTCCCCCCAGCCTTTGAGCCCTTCCGGAAAGTCACCTGAGACGGCCCATAGGCTCCCAGAGGGTTGTGCCGGCTTGCGACCTTGTGGAAGCAGGCCGTGGGCTGTGTGCAGGCATCTGGGGCCCAGGCTGCAGCGTGTGGGAACCAGGGACCACCACTGACCTCGCTGTCAGAGCTGTTTCCAGTGTGCCGCTGTGAACTCCTACACACCCTCCAAAGCCCTGCCCGAACACCCCTTTCTTAGAGGGCAGTGTTCCCTGATAACCCCACCGACAACACTCTGCACAGAACTTTGTCCCCGCCACCAGCTCCCCCCCCCCCCCCCACGGGATAGGGCTGGCTGAGGGCCTCGGCAAGCCCCGCGCAGGAGTGGCCTTATGTCCCTTGCAGCCGTGCCGCCGTACGAGACCTTTGGCTTCAAGGTGGCCGTGATCGCCTCCATCGTCAGCTGCGCCGTCATCCTGCTCATGTCCATGGCCTTCCTCACCTGCTGCCTCATGAAGTGCATGAAGAGGAGCGAGCAGCCGTCCGACAGGTACGCTGGCCCCGCGGCCTCCACCCCCCGCTGCCAGGGCCCAAGGCAGAGGCTCCTCACAGGCACTGCTGTCCGCGCCGGGCCTCCTGCGGGCGTGTGGGGACGCGGGGCCTCCTGCGGGCGTGTGGGGACACCGGGCCTCCTGCGGGCGTGTGGGGCCGCGGGGCCGCCCTGGCTGCTCAGGGAACTGAGCTATAGGCGCTGCCCCGTGGCACCGGGGTCTCTGCATCCCACGGCTCACGGAGCCTCACGGCCGAGCACGCGGGGCCGGTCTGGTTCTCCCTCCGTCTGGGCCGGCTCGCGGCTTGCGCTCTGCTGTGCCGGGCGAGCAGGGCTGACCGGCGACGGTGAGTTTTCGCCGGCGGCTGGAAGGCTGACCCACCGCCACTTTCCTTCTTCACCGTAACATAGCTTTTTCTGTATGTTTCTTACTATAAAATATTTACAACGTGCAAGCTGCCATCTGAACCCTCTGTGAGCGTGCGATTCAGGGCTCGGTGTTGGGCTTCCACTGGCGCCATCCGTCTCTAGAGCTTCCGGCCCCAGCCGCAGAGCCGCCCCGAAGAGGTTTGGGTGTCCTGAGCGTCCTTCCCTGATCTCTCCCCAGGGCGACCCAGCTGTGGCTCCAGCTGAGAGCCGGGGACTTGGAGACGCTGCCGGCGGCCTACCTCGGCCTCAAGGGTCTGAACAACAGCAACAGCGGCGGCGGCAGGGAGCCGGGGGGCCGGCCTGGCCAGGCGCATGACAACTACAGTTTCACCACGTGCGCACGGGGGCGGCAAGGGGGGCACCGGGGCAAGGGCGGGGGGCCTGGCCCGGTCAGGACTCTGCCACCCCACACGCTGCTCAGGCTCACCTGGGCCTCAGCTCCCACCCCTGCGCCGGCGGCCGGTGGTCCTTCTAGCCCTGGGTCCAGGCCCCGCACCTGAGGCCTTTCTCCTGGGAGTTCAAACCTGCAGAGACGTGAGCTCCCTTCCCGAGGGCCCAGCAGGGCTCCCCGTCTCGCCCTGCCCTGCTCTCACGCTTCCTGCACACATGCACACACTTTCTGAGATGCTGCAAGGACGTTCTCTTACGTCCCGTTCTCTGACTCAGGGAGTCCAGTCGAGGCGGGTGGGCTGCAGAGAGAGCACCTCCCAGTGTCGCTAGCTTTGAGCGTGTGCCCTCTGACCCCGATGACAAGTGGCACCGGCGGCTGGGGTCTCTGGGCGCCGTAAATGGCGCGGCCGTTTGTCTTTGGCGGGCTCTGGGCCTGTGGTCCCACAGAGACCGTGTCCTGGGCCGCCAGGCTTCCGCGCGGCCACACTCGGGCTGCGTCTCTGCGAGGTGCCCAGTGGTGGCGCAGGTGCGGATCACAGATGCGGGTCGGGCTGGCGCCCCGCGGGCACGCAGACTGGGGTCTCTGCGAGAGGCCACTCTGCTGCCCCCACGACCTCTGACCTGTGGCTTCGGGGTCCAGGGACGTTCCAGCCGGAACCAGTTATTGCCCTGGGGGTGACAGAAGCAGAGGGAATAGTGTAATGGGCCTCCTGCCCACCTGCCATGCTCACGGTCTCTGTCCCCTGGCTCCAACCCTTGCTTGGCGGGAGCCGCGCCATGCCCTAATCCTGCCTGCTTTCAGCACGCACCTCCAGTGCTTCCCGTGCTGTGGCCCGGGGCCCGCTGCGCCTCCAGGGAAGGGGTGGAGGACAGCACTCAGAAACGGGGCTGGCTGTCCTTTCCCTCCGCCCGTCCCCACCTGATGGCCATGCCGTGTGGTGGCTGCTCGGCCCTCGGTGTCCTCGCTCCAACAGTGAGGGTCTCGGCTGGGCCGGGGGGAGGGCTCCGTGAGTGCTGGCCATCACCGTTCTCCCTGCTCTTGTGCCTGAGGCACAGATGAGGACACTGAGGCTCAGGAGACGGCGCCCCACGTGGGCTTGGCGTGGCTGTCTGGTCCCGTGTCTGCGTGCCACGTGCTGGGCCTGTGGGAAGGGATCAATTTCCCGTCCCCTCCCTGGAGGGTCACGCAGCAGGCGTACATCGAGGGGGTTCGGCAGAGACGCTGCCTTGCGCCCTTTCCACCGCCACGCCACGCCGTGTTGCCCTGGCGTCCGAGGCCCCCCGAGCTTCGCCCCAAATGCTCCACCCACTGCACTCGGGTTTGGGTGAATGTCTGCTTACATCGAGTGGTTTTTCTTTTCCAAGACGACATTTGGGGCCATCCTAGGAACGGCCTGTTGGGGCCAAATGGTCTGGATGTTTTTCTCTCCACGTTCTTTCTCCCGGAGCACGAGCTGGGCCGCGCCTCCGGGTGTCCCGATCTGTTGTCCGCTTGCTTACTCAGCAGGTGCCGGCTTCCCGCTCACAGGCACTCCTCGGTTAACGCTAAGGAAGAGCGTCTCCCACACCTTTGGTGCCGCTGGCATTGCTGGCTTTATTGCGGGCTCCTCTGCTGAGTGACCAGCTGGCGACCGGCCAGTCCTGGCAGCTCTGTGTGCCTGTGCAAGAGCACCTCACCCGCCCGCTGCAAGAGCCTTCCTCCTCGCTCCGGCCGTGTTGCGCGGTCTTGGCTAGCGCATCCCCTTCTCCAAAAGCCACATCCCCTGGGCAGGTTTCAGAGCTTTTCGGTCACCCCCGCCGGTGGCGCCTCCTGCTTACAGACCTGTGGCAGACTGTCCTGTGTCCCGGCTGGGGAGCGCGCCGGTGCGGGGGGGAGGAATGGCTGCCTCCCGGATGCGCCCTCCTGGGCAAGGCCCCGGTGCCGGGCGGCTCCCAGCGCGGGCGGTAAAGCCGTCTCTAGGAGGTGGGCTGTGCCCTTGACCTTGCCCTGCTTCCTGGATGCTTCCCGGCTCTCCCACCGTGCCAGACACTCTTCTAACCTTGGGGGGTGGGGGGTGCACTGTTTTCATCCCATTTTAAGAAGCCTGTCCAGAGTCACACACAACTACTAAGTGTGAAGCTGGGTTTGAACTAAGGCTG
The DNA here is from genome assembly GCF_004348235.1 of Phoca vitulina. Classification (NCBI taxonomy): domain Eukaryota; kingdom Metazoa; phylum Chordata; class Mammalia; order Carnivora; family Phocidae; genus Phoca; species Phoca vitulina. The sequence continues at coordinate 880,313 of NW_022589807.1, forward strand.
TCCATAGACTCACCTGCTAAGCAGTCTTTCCTCTCCACTAATTAATTAATTGATTCACTTACTCATTGAACTAAAAGATAACTTCTTAATCCCTACTATTTCCTAGAGCTTTTCTGAGAATTAGGTGTGAGTGGGAGCAGAGATCTGGGGGGGGCTTCCTGGAGGAGGTGATGCCTGAGGTGAACAGATTGGGAGAGCCTGCATTGTGGGGGGAGGAGAGAGACAGTATCTTAAGCCGGGCGGTGGCGGGGGATGTGCACAGCCTACAGGGAGCAGTGGCCAGTGTATGCAGGAGAGGGGCCCGTGGGTGGGGGCAGGGTCTCACCAGCCTGCAGAATGGGTTCCTTTGTGGGTTGGGGGTGGCATGCCCAAGGGAACTGAAGATGCAGACGGGCGATCTGGGCCCAGACCACCAGAGGACAGCCTGCCAGGAGCAAGGGTGTCTCCCTAGACATTCCTGGGACCCCTGTGTCCCTTCTCTGCCCGGGGCAACCAGGCCAGGCAAGGAAGTCTGGCCCCTGGGGTTTATGCACACTCTGAGTGAGCCCCCTTCCTCAGCACCACCCCAAGAAGTCCCTTCCCACCTTGGAAGATGGGCATGCTGCTTCTTGGACCATGTACCTCGTACAGGTGCGGGGTCTGAGGCCCAGGCAGGGGCACCAGTGGAGGGACCTCCTCAGTCTCAGGGCAGTTCTGAGCCTGCCCCAAGCCCACGGAAGGCCAGGCCCCATGGGCCCATCATGGGGTCAAGGTTACACTGGGTACCTGCTCTTCTCCCAAGCCTTGCCTCTTCTTCCTGCAGGGACCTGGGTGAGGGCACCAGAGAGCTGGCTGGCATGGCCCACAGCGTGGACAAGGACCCCTGGACCACCAGTTGTCCTGCGGGCTCACCCCATGCCCAGGTGATGGTGCACACGGCAGACCTGGGGGGCGCCCCGCCTGCCTCCTGGCCCACTGCAGGAATGTCCAGACAGCACATGGCCTACATCCCAGGGTGACTGAGGCAGAGTCCGGAGACTGCCCTCCACACGGGGAGGACCAGGCCCACCCCACCACCAGCCACCTACATCTTGACCTGTGTCCAGCTTGCAATGGGTCAGTGAAACCAGCTTCCGGGTTTAGGGATCCCTCAGGGAGCTGGGCTGGGGACTCCAAAGGGGTGTCCTGTCCCAGGGGAGCCCAGCTGGACAGCTTTTATAGATGGGCGTCCTTGGAGCCACCACTGAGGTTCTGGGACCACATGCAGCCCCCGCCCCCCCCCGGCTGGCTCCTTTAAACAGACTGGGGGACGTTTCAGCAAATCTCATTTTGCATGGTGGAGAGGGAGCAGGGACCCGGCTGGGGCGCTGCATCTGTTCCCTGCAAGTAGCCATGAGGGGAGAAGGGTGTGAAATAAACAATTCTAACACTGGAGAAACGAAGGCGAAAACCGCTGTCTCGATTTCCTGTGTCTCTGTAACAGAACGTCAAGCAGGTTTTCCTCGAGGTGTGGAACAGCTCTGTTATTGCTCCGGGCTCGCGGGCTCCTGGTGCTGGCTGTCTCCAGTGGCCTGGATCTCCTTGCACCCTGGTAGCTGGTGTCCACGATGAGAGTCCTGAGTGCAAGCCTTGCCCTTCGGGGGCCTGGGAAGTCATGCCTGGTCACGGCCGCTGCTTTCCACCTACTGAGGGGGGGCAGCTGGACTCCCCTTCTGCGTGGCAGGAGGACCAGGCAGGGGTGGACACCTTCAAAGCCATCCTGGTGCCCCCCCCCCAACCCACAGCTGCTCAACCCCAGTCTTGTCAAAGCAGTTCCATGACAGACTGCCCTGTGGCCTTGATCCCATAGAGGGGGATGACGATGCGGTCGCAAATGGCTCTTCCTTATGGGGCTTGAGCAAGTCCGCCGAGGCTCTGAGTTCTCCGTCTCTCTTCAGGCCCTCTTCAGCCCTAGCGCTTGTCAGGATGAGGTGGTGGGGGACCTGCTGTCAGGGTTTGGGGGTGCCTGGAAGGGGAGGCAGCCGTTTGGAGATCAGCACACCCTCCTCTCAGCCTCGGACTGTGGGCTCTGGCTGCCTGGCTTGCGTGACCCTGCCTCGCACGCCCGCCACCCCCTGACCTCAGTGCTGGTGCTGAGTCCACTGCGGCCACACAGACTGTCTCTCAAGCTCAGGTCATCCGTGCCCGGGCTCCTGCATGATCCTCTTCCCCGCTGTCGACTGCAGCTCTCCCTCACTTCAGCCAGGTGTCTGCTCCGATGTCCGTCGCATTCCTTGTGTGCTGCCACGTGACCAATGACCCCGAAACGTAGTGGCTCAAAAACAATAATCACTTCTTACCGCTCTGTTTCAGGTGGGGTTTGGCAGCGTGGCTCTGGCTCGGGGTCTCTAGTGAGGCTGTGGTCTCACCCGAAGGCTTGATGGGGCCGGGGACCCACTTCCAGGAGATTCCCTCCCTCGCGGGCAGCTGCTGCCGGCTGATGGCTGGGGGCCTCCGCTCCTGCCCACACCAGGCTCTCTGCAGCGCGGCCTGCATGTCCTCAGCACGTGGGGGCGGCTCCCCCGGAGCAGGTGGCCCAGGAGGGAAGGGCAGAGCCACGGGCACCTTACATCCCGGAGGGCACCCAGCTCACTCCGCCACGGGTCACCAGTCACACAGGCCGCCTGGCTTGCTGGGGGAAGAGACTGCAGAAGGGCGTGACCCAGGATGTGAGGATGGTGGGGCCATCTTGGGGGTGGGCAGCCCCTCCAGGAGGCCTCTAGCCTCTTGCTTTTCCTAGCGCTCAGCGCCCCATCCCTCCTTTGTTTTGTCTGTATCAGGGGACCTCTGTTGGGGCAGGGCCCCAGCTTCCCTGTAATAATCTAGCTCTGGGTTGGGCATGCGGGAGGTGTTCAGGAGACATGTGTTGAATGAATGAGAGACTGAAGGAATGAATGGTGGGCCTTGGTGGTGTGAGAATGTGGGAGAACGTCCTTGCTCCTCCTGAGCACTCAGGCCCCCTCATCACCCACCACTGTCCCTTTGCACGGTCAGCTCCAGCCACACAGACCGCCCCTCAGCCCATGGCACCCCACGCCCCTCCTGCCTCCAGCCCCTCTTTCTTCAGCTCATCTAGTCAGGCTTTAAGTGCATTTCTGGAGCAGGTACTGGATGCCTGGCACCATGACCAGGTGTGGCCCTGTCCTTAGGAGCTGACATGGGAGTGGGGAGATAGCAGGAAGTGCGGGCGGACAGGACCAGGAGCCTGGGGAGGTGCCCTGTGGTGGTGTGGGGCCTTCCCCACTGCCAGGCCCACACAGGGTTTGATCAGGATCTTGGATTGTGCCACTTGGATCCATGAAACATGAAATTCTTGTCATGGTCAGAATTGAGTGGCCCTGCAAGGCTGCTTCCTCCTTCACTGAATACAGGAGTGTTGACCCCCTTCTTTCTGACTTCTAGGACCTTATTAATTATGCAGATGAGCCCTCCGTGTGAGGAGCTGCCAGCATCCCCACTTCTTGTTTGCCTTGTGACTTTGCCGAGCTGTTGGGGCAGGGGCTGAGAAGAGGCCTGAATGAGAAGCGGGTAGCAGGTGCAGACACCACCTGGGGTGGGCATCCCCTGCCCAGTTTAAAGTTGTATTTACTCTCTGATCACATAAATCATGCCCCAGTGACAGAATTCAAAAGAAGCAAATGTCTGAGGTGGAAGCGGAGTTGGGGGGGGGTGGAGGGGGTCAGGGCCAGTGCATCCCTGAGGTCCAGGGACAGGTGGGGATCTTCAGTTAGCTCTGCAAAGCCCACACAGGTCGATCCAGTGAACCGTGTGAGACCCTCAGTGCTCAGCAGAGCGGCCAGGACCATTGTCCTGCCGGCCCGAGTGCTCACTTTGCACCTGGTGGGTGCAGGAGTGGCTAAGCGCGGAGGACACTGCGCCCCCAGCCAGGAGAGGAGTGTCCCGCCAGCCCTTTGACGTGGGGAGCCGCGACCACCTGCTGCTCTCGGGGTGGGGACAGGGCTGGTAGACCCCAGCCCCTCCATGCACTTCCTCCCAGCTCGCCTGAAGGGCACATCCGGAGGGCACAGAGGCGCGGGGCCGTGCGCACTGGGTGGGGGGCCCTTGAAGCGAATCCTGCACTTGGGAGGCCTGGCCTGGCAAGGACTCCGACGCTTTGAGCCTCAGTATCCCCGCTCATCCTTTAGGGGGAGTGATGTGAAGGTGGAATGCTGGCCACCGGGCGGCGCTCGCTGAAGGTGGGGAGCGCTTGGGAAACCCCGCAGTCCCATCCAGACCCCGCCCTTATGGCGCTGAGATTACTTCTAGAGGGAGAAACAACCGAGAGGTAAATGCTAGGAGCCATGACAGTGTGCAGAAAGCGGAATAAAGGGGGTCAGGCCGCATTCCACTGGGAGGCCCCTGTGGGAGGGGGCACCTGGAGCCCGGAGCTGGCTGGGGCGCGCCCTAGCGCACAGACCAGCGAGAGGCCAGGAGGGACCCCAGGCGGCGCCCGTGACCCTCCTGCCCCGGGGGCCCTGCCCCTGCGGTCCCTCGGCCTGGGCCTCCCAGGGAAGCCCGGCGGAATTCGCTCCCAGTGTTTGGGCAGCTCCCGTTCCGTGACCGCCAAAACCAGGCCCAAGAGTTTTGGGATTTCCAATCCATTCCCTGGCTACCCCCAGCACACCCACCCGTGATGGGCAGTCCTGGCCCTGTTCTACAGGGGACAGCTGAGGCACAGGCAGGGGGATGCGTGGCCTTGGGGGGGGGTCGGTGACGGGAACTCTGGGTCAGGCCCCGCATGGCAGATTAGAGCCGCGAATGTGGGAAGGCCAGCACAGTCAGAGAGGGCCCCAGGTAAGACCCAAGCCCTGTCCGCTTGTGAAGGCCCCGCGTTCCTTCCCTGCCAGCTCTCCATCTCGTAGTTGGGAGCAGAGCTCAGTCCCCGTGGGCTGCGGCTTCCTGAGCGGGGAGGAGAGAGCCGCCTGAGGTCACCCATTTTACAGCTAGGGAAACTGAGCTTAGGCAAGGCAAAGACCTCCTAGTCAGGGTCACTGCCAGGCTGGTGTCCTCAACAGAGGCTTGCTCCACTCAGGTGACACGGTTAGGTCTGGCTTCTCCCCTGTACCTGCTACAGCCTGACCTGCGTGACCGTGGGTAAGTCACTTACTCTCTCAGAGCCTCAGTTTCCTCATTCCGGGAGCGGGGCACGGTGGTGCGGGGCGGGGCCGCAGACTGTGGCCGGCCGCGCTGAGCCACCTGCTCACCAGAGGAACAAGTGTGGGGCGGGGCCAGCATGGGCGGAGCCATCGCGGGGCGCGGCCTCTATGGGCGGGGCCAGGAGGTGGGCGTTGGCTATTGCGGAGGGTGCGCCAGGGCTGGGGGCGGGGCTCAGGGCTGTGGCTGCGCCCTAGCCGTCGCCGGAAGGGGCGTGGCTATAGTTAGGGCGGGGTTTAGAGCCCTGGAAAAGAACGCCGGGGCGGGACTCAGTGGGGGGCGGAGCTAAGGACTTACTGAGAACCGAGTACCCTACGCTGGTGCGAACAAGGCTCGAGATTCCAGAAGGCCCCGTAGCAGGCGGGGGCGGGGCCCAGTGAGGGGCGTGGCTCAGGACTATTGCAGTGACGTAACAGACGTCAGCGAGGGTGGGGCTCAGTGAGGGCGGGGCTTGGAGCCCGGGCATTGGCGGAGAGGCGCCCGGGATGGGCGGGTCGCAGTGAGGGGCGGGGGCAGTGACTCCTGACGACGCCGTAGCCGACGCCGGAGGAGGCGGGGCTCGAAGGGGGCGGGGCTTAGGGCTCGTGAGGCGACACCGCCGACGCTGGGGGCGGAGCATAACGGGAAAGGGCGGACTCAGTGAGGGCGGGTTGGGGCTGTCGCGGGGAAACCGCCGACGCCGCAGCGAGGCCTGCCGTGGGGGAGGGGCCTACCGGGAAGGGGCGGGGCGAACCGAGTCGGGCGGCGGCGGACCGGCAACCTGACCGGTGGACGGCGACAGGGGGACGGGCCGGGCCCGGCCGGGCGCGCGCCGTGCCGCCGCCATGACAGGTGAGCGCGGACCGGCGAGGGTCCTGCCTGCCCTCCCGGGCCGGGCGCGCGGCCGTGGTGGGCCCCAGGGTCCGGTGCCCCGATGTTGCCCCGGCCGCAGCTGCTCGCGGCCGCGGCTGAGTGACCTTGGTCCGTGACCGCCTCCCGGTCGGCGGGCGGACGACAGGCCGGGGGCCGTGGTCGGGGCCTGGGAGGTCCGCGGGGGCGGGGCTGGAGCGCGCCTGTGGGCGGGAGGTGGACTGACAGAGTCCCCCTGCGCTTCTGGGAGGAGCTGCAGCCCCCCGGCCTCAGCCACCTGACGCCCAGAGGGCCGCGTCCCGGTGGGACTCTGCTGTGTCCCGGGACAGGCCCCGGGGAGCCGGGGACAGACTCAGTCCCCCGGGCGCCCCTACCCCCTCCAGCTTCTTTTCCCAGGATGGGGCCCCCTGCCATCCCCCCGGAGCCTGTTTGGACTGGAGAACCCACTCCGTCCCGGTCCCAGCTGAGCAGGGCCACCTTGCTCTGTGCATCTTCCACGGGGGGAGACACCCGGTGATGGTGATGGGTTGGCGACGGACCCCATGACAGCGTGATCGGGGAGTGCTGCTGTTCCCGCACATCGCGTTCCCAGCGGCCCCACTCTTCCACCTCAAGGGGTGGTCCACAAGTCCCTGTTCCCTCCCCCGTGCTCACTGGAGTCACACAAGTAGGATTTCAGGGGCTGGAACCCAGTGTCTTCTGGGACCACAGTGCCCCAGCCTAAGTCAGAAGAGAGCCTAGCTGCCTCCCCTGCCCCTGTCATCTTCCTGAACCCTTTTATTTGTGGCTGCTATTTACCAGCGCCTACTGTGGGCTTGGCCCCGAGTCGGGGGCCTCCCGTCCAGAATCGCTGTAGGGTATCCTCTCTGTGCGGAGGAGAAAATGAAGGCTCAGCTTGGACGGGTGCCAAGCCCCAGCCGCCCGGATGGTCAGGGGCAGAGGCAGAACTTGGCCTGCGTCCTGCCCAGGCCCCCTCAAGGTCCTGTGGGAGCCTCCCCACCTGCCCCTTTCTCACAGCCAAGTCTGAGTGCCCAGCCTCCAGAGATCCCTCCAGTCACAGCCCTTCACTCTTGGGATGGGGAACTGAGGCCCAGAGAGCGCAGGCCCGGGAGGGTCAAATGGACAGTTTTGCAGGCATGAGGTCCCTGGCGCACTGTCCCTGTGCACTGACCGGGCGCCTGCCTTATGCTGGTTCTGGGGTCTCCATGACAAGTTGCAGGATGAGCATTTGGACCCGATGTGTCTGCCCAGGGCCAGTGCTGGCCAGGTGTCCCTACAGCTTTCCTATTGCTGTGGACCCAGGCCCTGCCCAGTGGTGTGCTGGGCAGTGAGCCCTCTCAGCTCCGCACCCGAGGCCAGGTCTGGCCCTGAAGCAGGAGGGGATTCTGGGAGGGACAGGAGCCAGGGGTACTCAGCAAGGCCTCTTCAGGGGAGGACAGTGAGCTGAGCACCACTTAGCTGGGGAGGAACCACAGGACAGCTGTTCTCATCCTTGCGCAGGGGTCCCAGGCAGTATGGTGCCATTGGGGCTGCTCTGCAGGACGGCTCAGGGGCCTGGGGTGAGGACAGGTGGGGCAGCTCCCGTCGGGCCTTGAGAGCCGGGGGCGTGCTAAGGGGTTGGGGGTCTGTGGTCTTGGCACCAGCTGGGCAAGAAGGTGGGGGAGGTGGGGCTTGGCAAAAGAAGCTCGCGTAGTCCTGCTGGGTTTTGTGGCAGAGCCTTCCCCTCTGTCCTGTAAGAACTGTCTGCGACTATCAATCAGGACCTGGGACCAAAGTCATTTCCTTTCCTGCGCGTTTTCATTCCTGGGTGTGGCCATCTGGGTGTGGTTTGCGTGCACAGCTTCCAGCCACCAGAAACCTTCAGCCCCAGGCTGGGCCACCGTGCCAGGTGACTCATGCTTGCTGCATGAGACTCCAGCTCGCTAGAGGGGGAAGCCGCTACAGTGTGCTGGCCGCAGTCCACGGGTAGCCCTGGGCGGGGGCCTTGGACCTACATGCGCTCGTTCCAGAACTCTTTAGTGAGCGCCTACTGTGTGCCTGCCCTGTGCACTCACTGCAGAGGCAGCCCTGCGCGGAACAGCCTGGGGCCAGGCCAGGAACAGACTTGATGCAGCTAATTGTAGGTTAACGAGTGTAATAATTAGACAAGTGGGAAGTCTGGATGTCAAGCGGTTCCACAAAACCATGTGTGGGTCCAACCAGCATCTTCAGGCCCTAGCTGGCTGTGGTCTTAAGCAGATACTGTATCTCTTTGCCGTGCCTCAGTGTCCCTCATCACAGTGGGACTACTGATGAGTCCGTCTTCCAGGTAGACTTTCAGGGCCTGGAAGGATTCAGAGGTTAGAAATTCATATTTTTGAGGGGCAAAGACCAGCCAGGACGAGGTGGCAATGGGAGAGAGAGATGAGGAAGACATGGTCTGTTGAGTCGGCCCATGGCGGAAATCAGGGAGAAGACCCTACTTGTTCCCACGTGATGACCCCGTTTTTATTTTTATTTATGTATTTATTTATTTATTTTAGATTTTATTTATTTATTTGACAGAGAGAGACACAGCGAGAGAGGGAACACAAGTAGGGGGAGTGGGAGAGGGAGAAGCAGGCTTCCCGCTGAGCAGGGAGCTGATGCGGGGCTCGATCCCAGGACCCTGGGATCATGACCTGAGCTGAAGGCAGACGCTTAACGACTGAGCCACCCAGGCGCCCCGATGACCCCGTTTTTAAAAATCAACTTTATTGAGATTATTTACTCACAACAAGTGCACTTATTTTTAATGAATAATTTTATAAATTTTGACAAATGTATACATCCATGGCAATATCAGCCCAGGCCCAATGAAGTGAAACATTTCTGTCACTCCAGAAAGTTCGTTCATGCTCCTTCCCATGTAACCCCACTGGACCCAGGGATTCATCTGCTTTCTGTACCTTCCATTTTTTTCTTTAAAATTTAACAATGGAATTTCCAAGTAGGATTTCTCTTTAATTAATACGTTTTTAGAGAATGTTTAGTTTACAGAAAATTGAGCAGATAGTATAGAGAGTCCCATACTCCTCCCCTAACCCAGTTTCCTTTATTATCTTGCATTACTGTGGTTACACCTGATGAACAGTATTAATGCATTGTTACTAACTAAAGCCCATAGTTTACATTCTAGTTCACTCCTGTGTGACACATTCTATGACTTTTGAAAAGTGCATAGAGTCCTATATCCTCCACTACACTATCACACAGAGTAGTTTCACTGCCCTAAGAATTCCCTGGGCTCTGCCCATTCGTCCCGTGCTCCTGCCTCAGCCCTGGTAACCTCCAAGCTTTCTACCATCTCCATAGTTTTGCACTTTCTGGAATATCATATAGTTAGTATGTTGCCTTTGCAGACTGGCATCTTTTTCTTAGCAATATGCATTTAAGTTCTCTCCTTGCCTTTTTGTGACTCCACGGTTCTTTTCTTCTTATCCCTGAATTATATTTCATTATAAAACTGATTAAACAGAACCACCGCTCAATTATGCATTCACCTTTGTGTGTGTGTGTTAAAATATACAGAAGATAAAATTTACCATATTACCCATTTCAGTGGCATTACATACATGCACAGTGTTGTGAAACCATCAGTACTCTGTGCTCCCAGAACTTCATCATCACCCCAGGGGGAAACTCTGTCCCTGTTACACGGTGACTCCTTCCTCCCCTGCCCCTGGCTTCTGGTAATCACTGTTCTATTTTCTGTCTCGAGAGTTTGCCATTCTGTATATTTCATATAAGTGGAAATCATGTAATGTTTGTCCTTTTGTGTCTTTATTTCATGTAGCATGCTTTCAGGGTTCACTCAGGTGGTGGCATCCACGTCTTAGAGGTTCGTTCCCTTTTATGCCTGTGTAATATTCCGCTGTACGCATTTACCACATTTCATTTATCCGTTCCTCTGTACCTGGACTCTTGGGTTGTTTCTACTTTTGGCTACTGTGAATAATGCTGCTGTGAACATTGGTGTGCAGGTGTGTGAGTCTCTGGTTTCAGTTACTTGGATGGAGCGTGTACACAGGAGTGGGATTGCTGGGTCATGGGGTCAGTCTGTGTTTGACTTTCCTGTTCATACAGAACTGTGTGTGAAGTGCTTTCTCATTGTGGTTTTATCTGCGTTTGCCTCAGGATGAGTGACTGTGAGCATCTTGGCATGTGCTCAGTAGTCCTTTTATGTCCTCTTTGAAGATGTGCCTAGTCAAGTCCTTTGCCCATTTTTGAATTGCGTTATTTTTGTTTTGTTGTTGTTGTTGTTATGGAATGATAGGAGTTCTTTATATTCTGGATATTGTCCTTTATCTGATATATGCTTTGCAAATATTTTCTCCCATCCTGTGAGTTGTCTTTTCTCCGCACCCCCCCCCCCAACACACTCAAAATAGGGTTTCCTTCTGGACTCTGTTTTATTCCATTGGTCTGTATGTCTCTGCTTGTGCCAGTATCACACTGTTTTGATCATTGTGCATCGTAGTACTGAAACAAGCGTGAGTCTTCCAACTTTGTTCTTCTTTTTCAGGATGGTTTTGGCTATAAAAGCCCCTTTTAGGATGAAAAACAAGAAACATCACTGGAATTTGGATAGGAATTGCATTGACTCAGTAGATTACTTTGGGAGTATTGTCGTCTTCACAACATTAACTTCCAATCCATGAACAGAGGGTATATTTCCATTTATTTGTATCTTTTTAAATTTCTTTCAGCGATGTTTTGAGTTTTCGGTGTACAGGTCTTTCACCTCCTTGGTTAAATTTATTCCTAAGTATTTCATTCTTTTTGATGCTGTTGTAAATAGAATTGTTTTCTCATTTTCCTTTTTGGGCTGTTCGTTGTCAGTGTATAGAGATGCAACTGATTTTTATGTATTGATTTTGTATCTTGCAGCTTTGCTAAATTTATTGATTAATTTTGACCTTTAGGGTTTTCTATATATAAAATCATGTCATCTGCAGAACAGAGATAATATTACTTCCTCCCTTTAATAAATACCCTTTATTTCCTTTTTTTGTCTGATTGTTTTGGCTAGAACTCCCAGTGCTACATTGAATAGGAGTGGTGAGGGTGGGCATCTGCTTGGTTTCTGGTCGTAGGGGAAAAGCTTTCAGTCTGCCACCACTGAGTATGATGTTCGCTGTGGGCTTGTCATATACGATCTTCATTATGGTGATGAAATTTTCTTCTATTCTTAATTTATTGCAAGTTTTTTTTCTTTAATCAAGAAAGAGTATTGAATCTTGTCAAATGCCTTTTCTGCACCATTGGAGATGATTGTGATGTGTGTGTCTGTGTTTTACTTCATTCTATTAATGTAATGTATTACATTGATGGGTGGTCATATGTTGAGCCATCCTGCTCTTCTGGTGTATAATCCTTTTAATGTGCTGTTGAATTCGGTTTACTAGTATTTTGTTGAGGATTTTGGCATCAGTATTTGTAAGAGATACTGGTCTGTAGTTGTCTTGTACCCTTGTCTTGTTCTGGTATCAGGGTAATGCTGGCCTCATGGAATGCGATAGGAAGTATTCCCTCCTCTCTGTTTTTGGAAGAATTGTAGAAGTATTGCCATTTAAATATTTGGTTGAATTCGCCAGTGGAGCCATCTGCTCCTGGGCTTCTGTTCGTTAGGACAGTTTTGATTTCTAATTTAATCTCCTTGCTAGTTAGAGGTCCATTCAGATTTTCTCTGTATTTGTGTTTTGGTTTGTGTGTTTTTAGGAATTTGTCCGTTTCATCTCATTTGTCCAGTTTGTTGGCTTACAAATTTTCATAGTATTCTTTTGTAATCCGTTTTATTTCTGTGTAATTGGTAGTCTTGTCCCTACTCTTATTTCTGATGTTAGTAACTTGAGTCTTTTTTCTTTGTGGTCTAGCTAATAGTTTGTCAATTTCTTGATCTTTCCAAAGAACCAAGTTTTGCTTTTTTTTTTTTTCCTATTTTCTATTGCATTTATCTTTGCTCTAATCTTTATTATTTCCTCCTTTCTGCTATTTTCTGTCTAGTTTGCTCTTCCCTTCCTGCTTCCTTAAGGTGGAACATTAGGTTGTTGACTGGAGATCTCTCTTCTATTGTAAAATTTGCATTTACACCCTAAATGTCCTCCTCCGAACTGCTTTCCTGGCACCCCTTAAGTTTTGGTGTGTTGTATTTTTCTTTTCAGTTGTCTTAAGATATTTTCTCATTTCATTTGTGATTTCTTCTTTTGATCCATTGTTTCACTTTCACATGCGAATTTTCCAGTTTTCCTCCTGTTACTGATTTCTGACTTTATTCCATGTGATCAGAAAAGACCCTTTGTATATGATTTCAGTCTTTTAAAATATATTATGACTTGTTTTGTAGCCAGACTTGTTTTGCGGTCTGTCCTGGAGAATTTTCTGTGGGCACTTGAGAAGAATGTGTACAGGCCCACCTCAGAGCTATCGTGGGTTTGGTTCCAGACAATAAATAATTGTTCCAGCGCAAAAACGAATATCGCAGTCAAGTGAGTCCAGTGAATTTCTTGGTTTCCCATTGCGTATAAAAGTTACGTTTACACTATACTGCGGCCTATGAAGTGGGCGGTAGCGCATGTCCAACAAACAGTGTACGTACCCTAATTAAAAATACTTCATTGCTGAAAAATCCTACCAATCATCTGAGTTTTCAGCAAGTTGTAATCACTGATCACAGATCGCCATAACAATTAATAATGAAAAGGTTTGAAGAATGAAAAGTTTAAATTGTGAGAATTATCAAAACGTGGCACAGAGATATGAAGCAAACAGATGCTGTTGGAAAAGTGGCGCCAACAGACTCGCTCCACACAGGGTTGGCGCAGACCTTCAGTTTGTGGAAACATGGTGTCCGCGAAGCACAGTGACACGCGATGCGCCTGTGCCGTTGGGTGGACTGTCCATGTGTGTGTGTGTCCGTCTCTGTGTGTCCGTGTGTCCGTGTCCGTGTGTGTGTGTGTCCGTGTGTCCGTGTCCGTGTGTGTGTGTCCGTGTGTCCGTGTGTGTGTGTCTGTGTGTGTGTGTCCGTGTCTGTCCGTGTGTCCGTGTGTCCGTGTCCGTGTGTGTGTGTGTCCATGTCCGTGTGTGTGTGTGTGTCCGTGTGTCCGTGTCCGTGTGTGTGTGTCCGTGTGTGTCCGTCCGTCCGTGTATCCGTGTGTGTGTGTGTGTCCGTGTCCGTGTGTGTCCGTGTGTGTGTGTCTGTATGTGTGTGTCCGTGTCCGTGTGTGTGTGTGTCCGTGTGTGTGTGTCCGTGTGTCCGTGTCCATGTGTGTCCGTGTGTGTGTGTCCGTATGTGTGTGTCCGTGTGTGTCCTTGTGTCCGTGTGTCCATGTCCGTGTGTGTCCGTGTGTCCGTGTCCGTGTGTGTGAGAGCTGTGGTTGGTTTATACTGCGGCTCACCCCTGCAGTTCCCTCTATGCTGGCTGTTATGAAAGTGGGGTCCTGACGTCTCTAACTATTCTTTTTTTTTTTTTTTTAAAGATTTTATTTATTTATTTGAGAGAGAGAGAATGAGAGAGAGCACATGAGAGGGGGGAGGGTCAGAGAGAGAAGCAGACTCCCTGCTAAGCAGGGAACCCGATGCGGGACTCGATCCAGGGACTCCAGGATCATGACCTGAGCCGAAGGCAGTCGCTCAACCAACTGAGCCACCCAGGCGCCCCATGACGTCTCTAACTATTCTTATTATCCATTATTACTAAACCTTTACTGTTATTTGGGGGCTCTGATGTTTGGCGCAGGCGTGTGTTTGATGTCCTTGGTGAGTTGACCCTTTTATTAACATAGGATGTACTTCTGTGTCTCTTGTACCCGTCTGTGGTGCAGAGTCTCTTGTGTTCTGTTCGTGGAGCCCCTCGCTCTCTCAGCTGCTCCCCTGCTCTCACTCTCAGCCTGTTTGTGTCTTTGGATCGGAGTCTTTTGGAGACGGCATATGGTTGAATCGTATTTTTTTTAATCCTGAGAGGGACGAGAGCTCTGCTTCTCCTCCATCCCTGCCCCAGCACTCATAGTCCTGAGGCCCCCTGCCGCCGCTGGTCACCAGACGTGTGGTCTCCCCTCCAGCCAGCCGCTCCGACACCAGCTGTGGGGCTCCGACACCGTGTCCCTGGGGAAGGCCTCCAGCCCCACCTGGCAGGGGCTCGGTCCTGTACGGCGCCCCCACCGCAGGTGCCCGTCGCCAGGCTAGCTGCCTCTGCTGCTGATGGACTGGCTGTACCCCGAGGGCCCCAGGACCCCAGTTTTTGGTTCAGTCATTCACTGCAGCTCACAGAACCTGGGAAAACATTTTCGGTACTGTCGCCGATTGATTACAGAGGACATTTCAAAGGATACAAGTGACCCTCCACACAGAGGAGACAGGGCAAAGTATGTGGGAGGGGACACAGAGCTTCCGTGTCCCTGCCGAGCGGACCACCTTCCCAGCTCCGCTGTGTGCTCAGCAACCTGGCAGCTCTTCAAACTCCATCCTTTTGGGTTTTTAGGCAGGTTTTTTTTGTTTTGTTTTGTTTAATGTAGGCACGATTAATTAAATCACTGGCCCTTGGTGGTCTATTCAGCCTCCAGCCCCGCTCCCCTCCCTAGAGGTCAGGGTTGGGCAGGACTGAAAGCTCCAAGCCTCTAACCACGTGCTGGGCTTCACTGGCAACCGGCTCGCCTCCTGTGGTGGTTTAGGGGCTTTCAGAAAATCACCCCATTCACACAAAGTCCGATGAGGCTGAAAGGGGCTTGTTACGAGCAACGAAAGGCACCCTTCCCCTTCAGGGCTCATCACTTAGGAAATTCCAAGGGTTTTAGGAGCTCTGTGCCAGGAATTGGGATGAAGACCAAATATATATTTCTGACATTAAATCACAATATCACAAATCCATTTTTTTTTTTTTTAAGATTTTATTCGTTTGACAGAGAGAGACAGTGAGAGATAGTGAGAGCAGGAACACAAGCAGGGGGAGTGGGAGAGGGAGAAGCAGGTTTCCTGCCGAGCAGGGAGCCCGATGCGGGGCTCGATCCCAGGACCCTGGGACCATGACCTGAGCCGAAGGCAGACGCTTAACGACTGAGCCACCCAGGTGCCCCTCACAAATCCATTTTGCCAATCTGTGTCTTTAATCTGTTTACATTTAAAGTAATTACTGTAATTACTGATAACGAATAACTCGTTTCTACCTTTCTGCTGTTTTCTGATGTCTTACAGATTTTTTGTCCTTCATCCACTACTGCCTTCTTACATGTTTGTTTGACTTTCTTTAGTAACACATTTTGATTTCCTTTTGTCTATATTCCGTGGATATTTTCTTAGTGGTTACCCTAAGAATTACACATAACATCCTAAAGTCGTAACCGTCTAATTGAATGGATAGCGAGTTAACTCCAATCACATACAAACAGTCTCCTCCGTCCACCGGCCGCCACAGGTGGGGGGGCAGCGCACCTGTTCAGGTAGTTGATGCTGTGGAATCAGGACTCTCCCTTGGGGATCCCGGGCCGCCCAACAACCACTAACCCCCCTGGTCTTTAGAGGCCTGTCATTCTAAAGAACATTCTTAATGGGAAAGCAGGTGCACAGTGAGGCTTTAATGATGGTCCTGAAAGAAGCAACGAAGGGAAAAGCATCCCGGCCCGTGGCGGTGGGGGGGGGGCGGGGCACGTAGCTCTGCGGCAGTGGTGGCTTCTTGGGGCCTTGCAGGCACGGCGTGTCCGTGGCCACGCCAGCACGGCCCCCCTGAGCCCTGCGCTTCTGCCCCTGTGAGAACTGCTGTGGGAGCTGCAGGGTCAGGCCTTCTCCAGGCTGCCTGGGCCCTTCCCTGTGGACAGCGCACTCGACCTCTCTGTCCTCTGCAGCGAGCCTGCCAAGGGGGTCCGGCTGTGCGTAGCCCACACAGGTGGGATGTCAGCAGTTGTCCGGGAGCTCACAGCCGATGTGCCTCCAGGGGCCTGGGGGCCACGCGGTGTGCGGTGTGGGGGACCTGCTGCCCCAGCCCCCACCCCAGCCGTGCTGGCTCATGCCCTCCATGCTTCCTGCTCTTCCAGAGCAGACCTACTGTGACCGCCTGGTCCAGGACACACCTTTCCTAATGGGCCATGGAAGCCTCAGTGAGCAGCAGGTGGACAGGATCATCCTCCAGCTGAACCGTTACTACCCTCAGATCCTCAGCAACAAGGATGCAGAGAAGGTAATGGGGAGGGGCTGGCATGTCTCCCGTGGGTCCCTTCCCCCTGGGCTGGGAGGAAGCAGGGTTGGGGGCAGGACAGGACAGCTCAGAGGTGAAAGCCCAGCTCCTCGCAGTGATGTTGGGCCCAGAACATTAGTTCTGCGAGCCTCAGTCTCTTCCTATGTCATCGGGGCCTGCTGGCAGCCCTCCAGAGATGCCAGGAGCACCCCAGGAGACAAGACAGTGTGCCCCCATGCATGACAGGCCTGGGAGTGGTGTGGGGAGCGGGGGAGGAGCAGGGCTGCTGGCCAGGCTCCACCCCAGTGCCACACGGCTTTGCTCCTGCCTCTTACAAAGGTTCAAAAATGGACAAACATTTGGGGAAACCAAGGGAGAGTGGGTGCACCTTGCCTGTGCTGCCCTTTCTCTGCTCCCCCCTCAGTGCCAGGGCTTCGGGGTGCGGGGCTCCCCTCCAGCTGGGTGACTGACTGAGCCCTGCTCTTGGAGCTGCAGCTCCCGCCGCTGGTGCAGGGCACTGGTGCCACATGCAGGGCTGTCCACAGGGTTTGGGGCCTCTCCTGGGGACAGCCGAAATCTAGCTGGGCCCTGCTACTGGCTCAGAAGCTTAAGTTATAAACGTATACAGTAAGTTAAAAAGTATGGGTAAAATTTATACCTTATTATTGTAATTAAAAGTCTAATATATTGTGTACAAATTTGAATTTGAAAAGTTTCAGACGTTTATACAAAAAAAAGCAGACTCCTGCACATACACACCCACAGTATTCTGTTCCTCATAGTCTCCGTGGCTCCCGCCGTATGCTTGTCTTTGCCTTTGCAGTTTCTGGTTCGATTCTGGTTCCAAGTGGAATGGTATGCTGCCACCAGGTGGCAGCACCAGGCCACCGCTTCTGGGTTCCAGGGATCCAAGCAAGAGCCCAGTTCACTGACCTTGGAACCACATATTTCTCCATCAAACACATCAAAAGAGCTTGTTTTTATTTTTTATTTTTTTAAAGATTTTATTTATTTGTCAGAGAGAGAGGGAGAGAGCACAAAGCAGGGGAAGTGGCAGGCAGAGGGGGAAGCAGGCTCCCCACTGAGCAGGGAGCCTGATGTGGGGCTTGATCCCAGGACCCCGGGATCATGACCTGAGCCAAAGGCAGACGCTTAACCGACTGAGCCACCCAGGCACCCCTTAACCCTTGGTTTTTAAAAACTTGAATCACATTCCTGTAGACTGTAAACTACTGGAAGTTATCACTCACGCCATCACCTCATTGATTCCCTGTACCGACCCTACCGTTTGTTTGTTATATCCTTTTTACAATTGAGGAAACAGAGCCGTAGTGGGTGAAGTGACTTGCCAAAGTCACACAGCAAGCCATCAGCTTCTGACAGTTGGAATAATGTCGCCACTCTCCTCGATGCTGTCCGGCCTCCACAGGGAGGGAGGGCAAGGACCAGTGACTGTGCTGTGACCGCAGCATGGGGGGGCTGTGGCCCTGGGTGGTCTGGGGTGGTCAGTAGCTGCCTCCTGAGTGTCCTGCCCCTCGAGCCTGACCTTCCCTTGCACCCCTTCCACCCCCAGTTCCGGAACCCCAAGGCGTCCCTGCGCGTGCGGCTCTGTGACCTCCTGGGCCACCTGCAGCGGAGCGGCGAGCGGGACTGCCAGGAGTTCTACCGGGCCCTGTACATCCACGCCCAGCCGCTGCACGGTCGCCTGCCCAGCCGGCTTGGCCCGCGTAAGTGTGCCCGGCCCCTCCGCCAAGGCCGTCTGCGCGGTGGCCCCCAGAGAGAGCAGGGGGTGTTTCACATGCAGAGATCGTTGTCTGTCTCTGTCGGGCCAGTCTTTACACAGCAGGTAGCATCTGGTGCGCGAGGCCCTGCCCTTCTCTCTAGCCTAGCGCACCGGGAATCCTTAGGCTTGTGTTGGAGGCGGCTCACGGCTGTACCAGGCTTGAGCCACCTGTGCCCCCATGGAGAAGCCGAGGTTGCCCCCACACCCGAGGATGCCCGGGGGGATCCCTGCAGTGTGGGTGTTTTTGTAGAACAGACTCGGGCACAGATGGCGGGTCCCAGGCATGTGCGTTTGGCTTAGAGGGTCTTGCTTGAGTGCTCAGGAGACGTGTGAGTCCCGAGGGACCCTCTGCTGCTGAGCTGGGGATGGGGGAGGCGTAGGCGGGGATAGCAGCTCATTTCTGAGGCCTCTGTGCCCTGGGCCCCTGGAGGAGGGGCTGCTGTCCCTCAATCCTCTGATCTGAAGCTGGAGGCCTGAGGGACAGGGTGGCTCACCCGCTCACCCCAGATGCTCAGCTGGGACCCAGGGCTGGTGTCCCTGACCTGAGGGCGGGCGGCAGGACTGGGCCCTGAGCTCTGGCCCAGGACCAGCACATCATACCAGCCACTGGGGGGCCCCACAGCCTGACTGGGAGTCACGTACCTTCCAGGCTCTTGGGCCATCAGCAGGTGGCTGGTTGGGGAGTTCTGGGGAGAACACGCTCCCTGCCCTCATGTGGACATCAGACTTGGGACAGGCGGGTGTTCATGCTGCGTTTGGTGTCTGCATCTGCAGGGAACAACGGCCCCCACCCCACGGCCTTCAGGGTCTCAGGAAGTGGACAGAAGGAAACCCAAAACTCAGGGTTCCATGAGGCTGGTCCCAGGGTCCCCTCTCTGCTGCTGACTCCCCCAAGCCCAGCCCAGAAGGCTGGGTGCCCATACAGCCTGGTCCCGCCCAGCCTGGGGGCCCCCAGGGTTGGGGAGAAGAAGCCTGAGCAGGCCCTTGGTTTCCTGCGGGCGGGGCAACCCCCTTCCTCTGGCCCGCTCCCACTAACCGAGCCCTGTGATTTTGTTTCCAGAGAACTCAGATTGCACAGAGCTAGACTCAGGCACCGTGGGCCGCGAGCTCAGTGACAGGGGTAACCGCCTCCGCGACCCCCACCCCATCCCCCCCAGGGTTCCGTCTCTGCCTCAGGGGCTGCTCCTTTCCAAGTCAGGCTTGGTCCTGGCTTCCCATTGCACGAGCCCCAGGGTGCTTGCTGGGGCGCCCC
The DNA here is from genome assembly GCF_004348235.1 of Phoca vitulina. NCBI lineage: Eukaryota > Metazoa > Chordata > Mammalia > Carnivora > Phocidae > Phoca > Phoca vitulina. The sequence continues at coordinate 899,552 of NW_022589807.1, forward strand.
ATCCTCCAGGCTCAGCCAGCCACTTGCTCACGTGCCCCCTTTCTCCCCAGGGCCCGTGGCCTTCCTGGCCTGCCTCGGCCTGGCCGCGGGGCTGGCGCTCCTCGTCTACTGTGGCCCTCCAGGTGGGTGATGCCTGGCCAGGCCCGAGCGCCGAGTCCCCTGGCCTCCCTGGGCCTCAGTTTCCTTGCACGTGCAGTGGGACAGTGGCAGGGCCCACCTTGCAGGGCACAGGAAGAAGAGGGAATGTGGGGCCCCGGTTCTCAAGCCGTCCACCCCCAGGGGGGCAGGGAATGACAGCCCCTGATGGGAGGCGGGGCGCAGCAGGGCTCTGGGGTTAGAAAGCCCCGTCCCGTGTGTGGCCTGGAGCAGGGCACCCACCTCTGGCCCTTCCACAGCTCAGCCCTGACAAATGGACGGGAGGCCCGTGGCCCAGCGTGGCAGCTGCCGTCCCTTTCCTGCCACACCGGGCCTGTGGCAGCCGTGCGTGGGGAGGCAGCGCCGGGCGGGCCTGCTTGGCAGGGACACCCCACGTCCCTCGGCTGTGGGGCTTGGTGATGCATGGGGCTGAGAACGTTGGTGGCGGTTTCTGAGACCACCTTGTCTTCCAGACCCCAAGGTGCTGCCGGGGGCCCGGCGTGTCCTGGGCTTCTCCCCCATCATCGTCGACAGGCACGTCAGCCGCTTCCTGCTGGCCTTCCTCACAGACGACCTGGGAAGGCTCTGACGCCCCCGCCCGCCCGCCCGGGGGCCTGCCACTTCTTTTCTAAATGCTTGTTTTTCACTATTTATACTTTTTTAAGAAAGTTACCTTCACCTGACAAAGGTACTCAACAATATTAAATGTTGGAGTCTTGTCCTTTTTCTCAGGAGTGTTTTCTAGATGATTCTGGCCCTGAGGGCACCTGGTGTCCCACAAGCAGCCTGGGGCCCAGGTCCTGCTCAGGCTGCCCTCCCAGCCCCTGCTGCCCTCAGCGCCCACCCCCACACACCCCCTGCCTCACCGTCTCCCCCACGTGTTCCCTGCTCTCCCTCCACTACCCCTTCTCACAGCTTCCCTCCAGGGCTCGCCCCTCCCACATCGATCCCCTCTGCTGTCCCTGCTTGGTGTGTCGTGTGCCCCCACACCCGTCCCTGCCCATACCCTGGCCCTTCCCAGCCACCAGCCCCAGCCCAGGTAGGAAGGCTGGGTGGGGGCACTGCCCTGGGACGCCAGGGGCACCAGCCGCATACCCCAAGAAGCCCCAGTGCCCCTGTGTGTTCACTTCCTTCCACCCAGTGGTCCCAGCACGTGGGGGCTGCACCCCTCCTTTCCTGAAGAGGAAACAGAGGTTACTTGGCCAGGAGAAGGGGGACCCAGCATGTGAGGCGGTCCAAGCTTCACCACTGTCCTCATTCCCTTTCCATGATGTGTCCCCATACAGTCCCCAGAGTGGACACCCAGGTCCTGGGCCCTGCCTGGCCTTGCTAGCCCCTGTCCTGGGAATGGAGCCCCTCCCCACTGGGAGGTGAGGACCTGGGCTTAGCGAGTCTGGGGTGGGTCTGATGGCTACACCTACAGTCAGCCTGGAAATGAGCACAAGATCTTGTCCCAGATTCCAGGCGGAGACTGGAAGTAAAGCAGTCCACAGAACCTACTAGAACTTTTAGAGATGAGAAACGTCATTGTGCCATCTGAGGCCCTGACCTCTGGCTCATCGTCTCACCTGCCAGCCTCAGGCTCAGGATCCCAATGTGGAAACTTCCCTCGTGGACACGGGAGGGTAAGTGTGCAAGTTCAAGAGGGCCCGGTGCCCAACCGTGGCATCCAGCAGCACGGTCCCGAGGGCCCTGCAAGCCCACCAAGTCCCCAGTGCTGGCCGTGCGTGCCGCCCGCCTGAAGCACGAGCTCACGGCACCGCATCCCTCCGGGCACCGGCATTTTCATTACAGCCGCCAAGATGGGGCTTCCACCTGCCCTCCCCGCACACGCACACGCTCACAGACACACGCAGCAGGCCGGCCGCCCGCGGTCCCTCTCCCAGTTGCCTCCCCGCCAGCTCCTTCCCCGACAGCCTCCTTTTGGGGAAACAGAAGCATATTTGTCAACCCAAGAATCACCATGAGTTTGTGTTTTCCACGGGAGGTTTCCGGAGACGCCAGGGCTGGCCACCTCCAGGAATGACGGCGCTCCCGGCTCTCGGTGGCAGGGCACGGGCCCGAGGAAGCAGCTCCAGGGCCTGGTGTCCCACCCCACGCGGCCGGCTCAGGGCCTAATTCACCCATTGCCGTGCCCAGGCGGACAGGTGAGGGCCAGGGCGCGGGAGGGCTGGGCGGCAGGCCCTGGTGCGGCTCCAAGGGCGGAGCCCACAGCCCGCAGTTGCCCACGTGTCTCGTGGAAGCAGGCCTGGGGCAGCACTGCTCAGTTAAATGCTGTTCGCCAGGACTCTCCCCGTGAACTTACCAGGTTGTGGGAAGGTGCACCAGGTGCATGGTTCTCTCTGGGACGCCCCGTCGGGTGGAGCAAGCACGGTTGCTTGTACTCGGCCGTGAGGACGCAAGGGCCACCCTGAGCCGCTGGCTGAGTGGAGCCCACAGCTTTGCCCACACGGAGGTCCTCCTGACCTTGCTCAGGGCCCAGGGCCCAGGTGAGGGACCTGCGAGCCTGCCGTTCCCCAGCAGTCCCCCTTCTGGGGCCTGGCCGGGGCTGGAGACGCGTACTGCATTTCAGATCCCCTGCAGCCGGGTCCCCATGCGAACGGCTCCCATCACTGCGGAGGCTGGCCTGCCACACCTGCCACACCAGCGGCCGGGTCTCCGCACCCGCGCTGGACCCTGACTCGGGGGCGGCAGAGGTTCTGGGGGCCAGCAGACCCCTGAGGCGCAGCCAGGCATGTCTTGCCTGGTGTGCAGCCATGCCACCCATCCTGAGGGGCCGAGATACCACTTCCCAGGGTGAATTTCCTCCTGGGCAGGAGCCCTGGGGTGTTCTCCCTGTTTGTCCCACTCTCTGAGAGACACAGCTGGGGAAAGGGACAGACACACCCTGCTGAAGGTGACAGAGACACCTGGGTAAAGGTGCTGGGTGCTCCCAGGCCAGGACACGCAGGTGAGAGTAAGTGAGGCCACTGTGTGAAGGTGCGAGCACAGCTGGCCCCCAGGAGGTGAAGGGGGTTTCCCGGAGTGACAGTTCTACCTGAGCTGGTAACACCTGCCCTGTTCTGAACATCTGTGTCTCTCCCAAACCCACAATACTGAACCTAACCCCCAGGTGATGGTGGTAGGAGGTGGGGCCTTTGGGGATAATGCGACCATGAGGGTGGAGCCCAAGATGGGATTAGTGACCTTACAGAAGAGACTCCAGGGAGCCTGTCACGTGAGGATAGTGGGAAGAGGAAGCCGGTTCTCACCACACAGCAAATCTGCTGAGGTCTTGATCTCAGACTCCCAGCCTCCTGAAGGAAATGTCTGTATGGAGAAGCCGCCCAAACCAAGACAGCGCCTCTGAAGAAACACCCCAGAGACAGCCCCAGCAGGCCAGTGGCGGGGAAGGTCCTGCTGCTGTCTGCCCCGAGACCTGTAAGGCCTCCACTCCTTCGGGGCCCGTGTGGGGCCCCTTCCCCTGAGCAAGGGGTGCTCAGTGCCTGTCCCAGGCCTCCGGACCCAGCTGGTGAGCTGTGGTGGCCCATCGGGGCATGAAGGGCCCCACAGGTCACAAACCCCTGCTCCCCCTGCCCCGGCTGCTCCAGGCCCCGACCATTTGTCCCTGTATCCTCACCTCCACACATCTACAACTGGAACCATTCGTAGTCCGTGCCTGAGCACCTTCCACGTGCTGTGTCCACAGCTGGAACGTTCTTTCCTAAACCCCCACGGATTTAACTTTCAGATTTTGGTAAAATGTTACCCCCTCCAGGAAGCCCTTCCAAATACTACAGTAACAAGAATAGGTCCTCATCCTGGTTACGATAGTCCTGGGATCCGTTTGCACCTCGAGGAGTGCAGGAGCTGGGAGAGGGCCTGGGTGGAGCATGGTTCCCAAGATTAGATACGTGACAGAGGCGTGAGGATGGTTAAGGAGAGTGAAATGACATGTGAGGAGGTGTGAGGAGGTGTGTGGAGGTGTGAAGAAGTGTGAGGTGATGTGACGGGGTGTGAGGGGGTGTGAGGAGTATATGAGGAGGTGCAAGGAGGGTGTAGGAGGTATGAGGAGGATGTGAAGAGGTGTGTGGGGGGCGTGAGAGGTTGAGGAGGTGTGAGGAAGTTGTCAGGTGGTGTGAGGAGGTGAAAGGAGGGTGTGAGGAGACATGAAGAGCATATGAGGGGGTGTGAGGGGTGTGTTGGAGGTGTGAGGCGGTGGAAGCAGGTGGGAGGAGGTGTGAGGAGGTTGAGGAGGTTGAGGAGGATGTGAGGTGTGAGGGGGTGTGAGGAGATTGAAGATGTGAGGAGGTAGAGGAGGGTGTGGGGGTGTGAGGAGGGTATGAGGAGGTTGAGGAGCATATGAAGACAGGAGGTGTGAGGAGGTGTGAGGAGGGTATGAGGAGGTTGAAGATGTGAAGAGGTAGAGGAGGGTGTGAGGAGGTGTGAGGTGTGTGAGGAGTATATGAGGAGGTGTGASGAGGTTGAGGAGGATGTGAGGTGTGAGGAGGGTGTGGGGGTGTGAGGAGATTGAAGATGTGAGGAGGTAGAGGAGGGTGTGAGGGGGTGTGAGGAGGGTATGAGGAGGTTGAGGAGCATATGAAGACAGGAGGTGTGAGGAGGGTGAGGAGGTGAGGAGGTGGAGGAGAGTGTGGAAGGTTGAGGAGGATGTGCGGAGGTGTGAGGAGGGTGTGCTGGAGAGCGTTGGTGAAGAAGGGGTCTCCTGGCGGAAGGATTTGGGGCTCTAGATGCCTTTGCCTTGGGCCCTGTGGTCAGGGCCCCGTGGTCAGGGCCGGGTGAGGACACAGCCTGGTGTTTGTGGAGCAGGAAATGGCAGCTGCGTCTTGCACAACGCAGCGCTCCCTTCCGGGAGAGGGTGTGCTGGCTGCAGGTGCAGCGTCGGGGTGAAGGTGCTGACGCTGCTGGATCCGGGTCGTCAGCTCCAGTTCCCCTGGGTCAGCGTTCTTCGATGGGCTCAGAAGGGCCCTGTTTTCCCCCTGCCCCCAACAGCTCTGTTCAACCCCAGGCCTGACAGGCCCCAGATTAGCCTCCTGCGGGATGGGCCCTGGGTCCCTCTGCCACAGAGATGGGATGAAGGTCCCTCAGCGCCAGCCAGGTGGCAGCTGGGACCCTGATTCTTAGGTCACCGGAAGGGCCAGGCCCCATCCCCCGCTGAGGGGCTGGAGGTGGGGGGACTGCTGCCCTGGGGCAGCTTCCTCAGGCCCCACACACGTCCCCTTACAGCAATACTTGAGAGAAAGAGAAAAAAACCATCCAAACCTTCAGCTCCCTGATTTTTAAAAGTAATGCCTGGAGAAAAGCGGAATTCAATTCAAGTCAAGTCAGGTGGGAGAGCAAGCGCCTGAGGGAGGGAGGGAGGCATGGCGTGGCCCCCGGTGTGGGGAGGAGCCGACAGCACCCGCCTGGTCGCCTGGTCGGCCTCACGCAGCCCCACGTCCTCGGGCCCCTGAGCCGCCCCGGCCTCCCTCCCCTCAGGTCAGTGGCGCCAGGGCCTTGAAGGGTGGACTGGGGAGGAGCGCCAGGGACGGGGACCCGCCGCCTGAGGAGACCCAGAAGGTTCCTGGGAGAGACGGCGGGCGGCCTCGGCCTGCAGCGCAGAGCTGCTTCCTCACGTGGGGACGCTGCCCGAGCGGCCTGGGGATGACCCGTGCACCCCTGCCGTCTGTCACCTGCCCCCTACCGCTCCCCTACCAACATGCGCCGGCTCTCTCCGGCCAAGCACAGCCCTCCGCTCGCGCCCCCGGGCGGCCCTCCACCTCCCGGCCCCCAAGCCCTCCCTAGCTCGCAGGGCCTCACCGTCCCCCCCAGGGCTCTGTTGGCCCCCGGGTTCGGACGCACGCCCAGGGCCTGGCTCGGGTGGCGAGTGGGTGGGTCTGCGGCAGACGTTTCCTGACCGCCAGCTGGATGCCAGACACGCTACCAAGGACGCAGGACACCGGTGGCGGTGTCGACCCTCCCTCTCTGGGGGCAGCCCTGGTCTTGCGCCAGGCATGGCAGGGCTGGGCAGGGCTCAGACGTGGGCCTGGGGGTACGCCGTGGGGGCTGACGCCAGTCCATGGCACCAAAGGCAGAGTAAACCCAAATGGCCTGGGGTGACAGTGACCGGTGGAGGGTCGGAAGGACCTACAGGAGGACCTCAGAGCTGAGCCTGACCCTGGATACCGGCCCACGTGCCAAGGTCCTGAGATGGAAGCACATCTGAAGGGTCAGGGGGCCGGAGTGGCTGCCGACGCTTGGGTCTGGGAGCTGGTGGGTGGGGGTGGGGGGCACCTGGGACAGTGGACTCTCGGGTCTGGGATGCACAGACCCGCCCACCATCTCTCTGTCCCCAGTGCCCCCAGCACCTGTGAAGGCCAGCCTGGCTTGGTGACCCCCGGGGCTCAGTCCAGTCATCTGGGGTTCACCCCTCTGCGTGTGCTGACATACTTCCTGTCCTGGCCAAAGAAAGAGCTAGGCCATCTGTGGGCCATGTCCCTGGCGCTCCCCATGTGACTACCGGCCAGCCCACATCACCGGCCACAGGCCACCGTGGGCAACCCCAGGGGTGTGGTGCAGGGCGGCATCCACCCGTGTCAGACCCTGGGCGGGACTGGGCCAGGGGACCAGGCTGCCCGGACACGTGGGGGTGGCCGAGGGAGAGAGGGGCAAGGGAGACAGGGTGGGCTGACAGGAGGGGCAGGTTGTGGGGATAGGTCACAGATGTCAGCCTGGCCCCCCGCCCCCCACCCCGCTGTCAAAAGCCAAGCCAATGAAGGGGAGACATGCTTACAGAAGCCAGCAGCTGGGGGGTGGGCCAAGCTCCACCCCCAGGGCCATGCCCGAGTCTGAGACCTTCGCGCCACCAGACCCCAGGGCCGGCCACCGTGCAGCCCCGCATCTGCCCCTGCTCAGTGGGGCTCATGCTCGTCAGCCCTACTGGAGACATGTGTCCACCCTCCGCCCCCTGCTCCTCATGCTTCTTCACGGACCTCGTCCCACACGTGGATCACTTTACAAACCCTCTTCGTGGGACTTGGAGACGCTCGCCAGCAGAGGGCTGCCCTGGGGCCCCTGCTGTCCAGCACTTCACCTTGTTTCATCCGCTTCCCCCAAGCTTTTTCTTGGAGTGTTTTGTTTGATTTTTTTGAGCGGGGGGAGGGGCAGAGAGAGAGGGAGAGAGAACAATCCCAAGCAGACTCCTTGCCCAGTGTGGAGCCTGACACGGGGCTCGATCCCACGACCCTAAGACCATGACCTGAGCCGAAATCAAGAGTTGGACGCTCGGATGACTGAGCCTCCCAGGCGCCCCTTTCCTGGAGTGTCTTAAAGCAAAGCCGGGCCCATCTTACCCACAAGCACTTCTGTTTATTGATCACTTTGTGGGAGCTGACCAGGGGTCACCTGAGCATCTTAAGGAATGGGGTGTTGGAGCTGCCCTAGGCTCAGATGGCGGAGGGGCCTTGGAGCTGGAAGGTTCCCCACCCGGAGGACCAGGTGAGGGTGTTGCCACATCAAGGATGTGAGGGGTGGGGCCAGTGGGGGTCAGGAAAGAGGGGCCAAGGGGGCAGAGAGCAAGGGCTCAGCCCCTGGAGGTTGCAGGGGTGGACTGAGAGAGCAGGGGGTTCCAGCCAGGGAGGGGACCCTTGGGACAGGCCTTTGCTGGTGTCCACCCAGCACCGTACCCCTAGGCCTGACCAGCAGCGCTGGGCACCCCACATGGGCCAGGGCTGTGGGTGCAGAGGGGAGACCCACGGGCATGCAGACTGGAGGAAACCTGAGTTCCGTACCTTTCCATGAGGTCAGGGGCTGTGGGCTGCGTGCCCTGAGGACACGTGGGGGTCACATCTGGCTGCTCCCCTAGGTCATCCTGCACACTGTCCTTCCCCCGACCTCCTCAGAGGAGGGTCCAGGTCTTGGCTTCTGACCCCAAAAGCCACCAAAGTTGATGGGGGACCCGTGGACTCCCTGTGGCCGTGACACAGCACCCGGGGCCAGTCCTCCTGAACGTGCCCCCTGCGCCCTGGAGACAGAGCCGGGGTGGGGTATGCAGGGTTTACCCCGCTCTATGAGCCCGCGGCTGCCTGACAACGCACACACAGGTCTGCAGTGTAGACCAGAGTGCGGGATCAGGCTGGTTTTCTGACCTGGTCATGGTGTGCGGTCCCTCACGGGAGCCACGGCCACCCTGGAGAATCTGTGTCCCGCCAGCTCCAGGGCCGCAGGCCGTGGCTGCCCCTCACGGAGCGAACAAGGACGCGCGGTGTCATCCTGGGGCTACGGGAGGACCCATTTCTGCAGCTCCAATGTGCATCTCAATTAAAAAAGGATGCCGGGCACCGGAGCTTCAAGAACCCGGTTTCTGCCTCAAAACCGTGCCCTGACATGCCAGACGCCAAGTTGCTGCGTGAGCCCTCGGTCCCTGAGAAGGCGCCCGTGGCCGGGACTGCGACACCACGACGGCCCGGCGGGGTGGGGAGGCCCTCACAGGCTGGGGGGCCTGGGGACATAATGCAGGGCCAGGCCCGAGGGGAGGAGGCGCGTCAGCTTTATTGGTCGTTGGTGCTTAGAAATGTGGGGGCTCGGGGCCCTGCTGGTGGGAGGCGTGCGCAGGGCCCATGGCCAGATGGGGCCAGCAGTCCCGCGTCCTGGGTCGGGAAGCACAGATGCCCCGGGCCCCCAGCGTGGGGCCTCGAAGCCCAGATGCTCGTTGTGCTGGTAGAGATAGGGGTCTCCTTGTCCCTCTGGATACGTCCTGGGACCAAGGCCGACAGGGGCCCCTCGCTCCCATCCTTGGGCTGCTGCATGTCCGGGTGGCCACGACCCTTCCCCACTTTTGTCCCCTGGGCCACGCTCCGGGGGGAGGGGCAGCCGAGGACGGAGCAGGGCCCGCGCTGGCCTTGGGTGGTCTAGCCACGGGCGGCTCCTCCCAGGACACAGTCTAGTGGGGCCCGCCTGGGCTCTTGCGGTTGTCGGGAGTGCCCCCCATAGGAAGGTGGGCCTCGAGGGGGAGGCGGCTCCGGGATCTGGGTGGCTGTGGCCGGGTGCGATCCGGGGGCATCTGCCAAGAAGGGAGAGGAGGGGTGTGAGGGCCTCCAGTCTTGCTCTGGTGGCCAGACTCGAGCCCCGAGGCCACGACGACTCCAGAGGCAGAAGGACCTGATTCTGACCTGGGCAAGCCTCAGTTTCCCTGGTCGGGTCACTGTCAGGATTTAAAGGGGGGCCTTGGAGAGCAGAGGCCAGTGGGCTGATGATCAGGGAGGGTGAGGACTGCATCTGGGGCACAGCAGGCAATTAATAAATGGCTTGGTCACCATGCCCCGAGCAAGGGAGCAGGCTGGCATCCGGAAGGTTCCACGGGGGTCGGACTTGACAATAAACCAGGGCCAGCAGCCAGGCAGTGAGTGGGACCCAGGTGGGGCCGACGGCCACGGTGTGGGCAGGCCACGTGCCGGGCCACGTGCCGGCCCTGCTGAGGGCCCCACCTCATCATTTGCCGCCCACTTTGCCGGGGTGGGGTGGGGGTGCTGGTGGGCAGACAGCTAGCAGTGCCCACCCTTTCTCTGGGGCAGGCCCAAGGCCGGATGCACCTGTGGTGAGCAGCCCGGGCCAGGGCCCCAGATGCAGGACACCTGACACGCGCTGGACCTGCTGACCTTCTGCATTGGCCCTTGAGACACCTGGGGGTCACCCAGCCTCCCTGAGACTCCTGCTCCAAGTAGGTGACCTTGGGTGGGTGCTCACCTCTCTGAGCAAGGGGACGAGCATGGGGGGCACACGGCCAGGCGCGCCCTCCCGTGAGGCCCAGACAGGACAGACACCGGGCACAAAGTCTGCTCGGGTGGACAGCGGGGCTGTGCCTTCTGGCTCACCTGAACCCTACTGCCGCGGAGCCACGTCCATCACGGGCTTCTGGACGCCGAAGGCAGTGATGAAGATATTGACCACGACAATGATGAAAACCAGGCCGGTGGCCAGGTTGTTGAGGAAGTCCAGCTTGGCGTGCTTGGCAGGATTGTTGAGGTCGTACCTGACTGTGGGCACAAGGGAGCAGACGCTGCACGGGGGCCCTGCAGCCCCTGGGCCCGCTGCCTCGTTCTGGGTGAGATCTGGGCCTGTGGCCTCGGCCCCGCAGCCCTGCTTCCTCCAGCACAGAGCTCAGGGCGGCCCGGCGCCGGTGCTGGAGCTGAAGAACCAGCCCGGGGCGCAGGTCTGGACTGTAAGGGACAACACACTGCGTGCACACAGGGAAGCCCCTCTCTGAGTGCCCGTGTGCGGGGTCTAGCGAGCTTCACGCCTACCCAAGGCCCTGTCCTCATGCCCACGTTATGGGTGGGGGAACTGAGGCCTGCGGGGTCAAGTACCTGCCCCGGGTCACACAGCCAGCAGTGGAGGTGAGCCCGGACCCTCAGCTCAGGGGCAGGACCACCATCCAGTCCCTGGAGACCACTGGAGGGTTACGTTTTCCTACATCCTCAGCTTGGGTGGGTGGAAGGACAGAGACATGGGGGGCCCTCTGAGGGCCGCACTGGGGAGCCACGTCCTGACCGCATGGCTGAGTGGGGTCTGTCAGGTGGTGAGCACCCTGTCCCGGGGGGTATGCAAGCAGAACCAGCAGATCATGCGCGGGGCCGCCCCAGGGCCCTCCCCCTCAGCCCAGGCTCACACCAAGGAAAATGAGCAGCACGCCCACGCCAATCTGCAGCACGAGGGAGATGGAGATGAGGACCACCAGGGGGACGAAGAAGGCGAAGGCGGGGCCCTGCTCGATGACGGCCTTCAGCTGGGAAGCGTTGGCCATCAGCAGCGCGATGTCCAGCATGCTCTCGGCTGCGCTCTTCTTGTTGGCGTAATGGTTCACGTTGATGGGCCGGTTCCGGCCCCAGCGGGATGGCTGCAGGAAAGGGGTCGTCAGCCTGGGACCAGCAGGGGTGTGGGGCTTGGCGGGCCTGCAGGACCCACTCCGGGAATCAGGTCCTGGGGGAGCCAGGGCCTCAGCACACACACTGGTTTGCGACGAGAATGCCTCCATCCCGCCTGGGGTGCGGCCCTCTGGTGCCCTCCCTGCGCACCTGCGGGGCCCCCGCCTGCCTCCCTCCCCCGGCTGCTGGCTGCAGGCCACGTCCCGCTGGGACGGTCCTGGTCCCCGCGCGCTCACCCGGACGCCTACCAAAGCGGGGCTACGCTTGAACTTAGCTGCTTCTTCAATTTTTATTTTTACAAACAATTTTGAACCACGTCACTGAGGTGTGATCCCCACAGGAAAAGCTGTGCACGAGGAACGTAAACACCTGGAGCCTCGGGAGCTGAGTGCACCCAGGCCACCCCTCCGGAAGCCGCCTCCTGCCCTTTACTCAGTATCGGTGATGACGTTTGTCCCCACAGTGCCTCGGGCACGTGGCGCGGGGCGCTTCCCGTCCAGGCTTCCCCGCGCCTCTGCCTGGGAACGGGGCCGGGCCTCAGGGCCAGGTCGCAGGCTACTCCTCACGCCCTCCATGCCCCGCCCAGAGGTCACCGCCTCCAGGAAGCCCCTCTCTCCCGGGCTGCAAGGCGGGGGGGAGGCGGGAGAAGGCCCCCCTCCCTCAGTAGGCCTCCCCCAGCTGCCGCTGGCTGGCCCCTCCGCAGGCCCCCAGGACAAGCCCGCACCCCTCAGCCCCGGCCCCTTGTCCACAGGCCCAGCGCTGCGGCCTCCTGGGGCACTGGGGAGCTCGTGTTTCCGTACTCATGAAAGATGCAGGCCTGGGGGGCAGGCTGCCAGGGAGGGGCCGAACCAGCAAGCGAGAGGCCCCTCCACTTTCCGCAGCTGGAAATCGCACCCTGGAAAATCCCGAACTCCAGGAGCGGGGGCGGGAGGGGGCTCGCTCTGGCGGCCTGTCTTGTTAAACATAAATGTAATCTGGAATAACATGCCCAGGAGGAAGGGACACTGGGCGAGCCGAACAGCGGGCGTGGGACCTGCCCTGCCTTCCCTCAGCACCAGCGGCTAAGTAGCAAATCCACTGGATTTAAAATTCCAGACCCAAGCCCCACAGGGAAAGCGGCTCCTTGGACCCAACCCCCAGCACTGCTTCCGGAATATTCCACCCACGGCTCTTCCCCCCAAGCCTCCAGCCGCACTGCAGCTGGGTGGGCCACACCCCAGGCCTCACCCATCAGGGCACAGCGGCTCCTCCCCAGGGTCTGGGCGCAGGCAGCCCACCGCCTAGGGGCCTGGGCTCCCACAGCACCAGGCTGTCCCCCAGGTCTGCGCTTGCGAAGCTGCTGGGCTGGCCACGCCTCGTCCCATGAGCGCTCCTCTGAGGGGCGGGTGTGCCGTGCTGGGCGCGTGCTCTAAGTTCCACAAACCAGGAGCGCCCAAGCAGCTTCCCTCAAGGCCACCACAGTGCTCATCCGGTCCCCAGTCCCGGGGAAAAGAGCCAGCCACACACACGTGGACACACGGGCACGGGAACATGTGTACAGGCATACGAACAAACACATAACCACACAAGCACATACACACGTGCACGAGCAAGCACACACCTGCAAACGCGCGCATACACCAGATGCACACCTGCAGATGCACACAGACACAGACACGCACAGGTGCACGGACACAGCGCACGCGCGC